>NW_026867474.1:671067-847175 GCF_020745735.1 Hemiscyllium ocellatum
TTAGGTGGGTTCAAAACAATCGCATGGGCTTAAGTTGAGAGGGCAAAGATTTAAAACGGATCTAAGGGGCAAAGTTTTCAAGCTGTGTGTGGTGTGTGTGTGGAATGAGCTGCCAGATGAAGTAGTGGAGGCTGATACAATTACAACATTTGAAAGGCATCTGATTGGGTACATGGATAGGAAGGGTTTCAAGTGATACGGACCAATCGCTGGCAAATGGGGCTCCAGTTGTTGAGGATTCCTAGTTGGCATGGACAAATTGGACCAAAGGTCTGTTTCTGTGCTGTACATCTCTATGACACTAATAAATGAAAATAAGATGTGTTCCTCTTTTGTGGAGAGCTAGCAGAAGCACAGATAATTGTTCTTGGAGCTGAGAAGGTTAAGCAGTGATTTTGATCAGCGGCAAATTTGTTTCTAAGATATTTAATTTTCAGAGAGAGGGGAATTGTTAACAATGTCACAATTTTAGTAACTATTTTCAGGTAATTGGCAAATAATAAGTGAATATGTGAACATTATGTTCTTCAGTAAGTTCTGAGCATCTGGAATAGTCTGAACGGCAGCTGGACAGACTCAGCAATTATTCATAAACAGATTTGGAATTTTACTTTTTAAGGGAAGATTTGGGGTGCTATGGGCAAATGGGAAGGGAATTGGGACAGATTTGCAGCATCTCCAGAGGGAGAGAGTACAGCCCCAATGGGCTGAATAGCCCCCAGCCCCTGTGCTCTGTGATACTGTCCCATTCACTGTGAATGATGAAGCTCATCCCAGAGCAGAGAGAGGGAGGATCCCACCAATCATCCGGGGCCCATTGTGAGGTGAGTGATGTCAGCGCAGGCCAATAGGGCCAGAGGGCAGTACTGGAGGACCAGGTCGTACGAGTTTGTCCTCCATCCAATCGGAGTGAATGAGGGCATCCTCAAGGTTGGAACTAAAGAAAGGCACATATCGCATCTGGAGGACGTGAGATAGGGAGCGTTCTGTGGCTAGTGAGGAATTATATAAATAAGGAAGAGTTGTGAGGATGGTTTAGGTGACATTGATCAGGCGAGTTGAGGATGGAGGAATTTAGGGATCGTGAGGATTAGAGTCATAATGTTATACAGCAAGGAAACAGGCCCTGTGGTCCAACCAGTCCATGCCGACCATAATTCCAAACTGAACTAATTGTACCTGCCTCCGCTTGGTCCACATCCATCCAAATATTTCCTATTTATGTACTTATCTGAATGTCTTTTCAATATTGTAATTGTATTCACAGCTACCACTTCCTCTGGAAGTTCATTCCACACGTGTATCTTTTTTATTAAAACCTTCATGTATTTTCTCAAATCTTTCTCATTTCTTCTCAAAATGAATGCACCCGAGTTTTGAATCCCCCTCTCCCCCGGCTATTCACCCTGATCTACTCTCTTTCTAATTTTATAAACCTCTAATAAGCTCACGCCTCAACCTCGTGCACGCCAGTGAAAAAATTCCCAGCCTATCCAGCCTCTCCTTAGAACACAATCCCTCCATTCATGGCAACATGCTGGTAAATCTCTTCTGAACCTGCTCCAATTTAATAATCTCCTTCCTATAACAGCACAACCAGAGCTGGACAGAGTATTCCAGAAGAGGCCTCCCAACATCTTGTACATCCTCAACATAACGTCCCAACTCCTGTACTCCAAGGTCTGAACAATCAAGGTAAGTGTGCTTAGCACCTTATTAACCACCCTGTCTACATGTCACACAAACTTCAAAGACGTGAAGCCCTCGGTCTCTCTGTTCCCATATCACTACTCAAGGCCCTACTTTTATTGAGAGTAAGTCCTGCCCTCGTCTGTTTTGTCAGGTTGTTATATTTTGCATTTATTCCAATCCAAAAAAATTGAGTATAAAGGCAGTAGGGGTATAATTAAGAGGGAAATCAGGAGGCAAAAAAGGGACGTGAGATAGCTTTGGCGAATAGGTTTAAGAATAATCCGAAGGGCTTCTATAAATACATGAAGAAAAAAAGGCTAACTAGGGAGAAAATAGAGACCCTCCAAGATCAGCAAGACAGCCATTGTGTGGAGCTGCAGGCGATGGGCGAGATAGGAAACCAGTGTTTTGCATCAGTGTTTACTGTGAAGAAGTACATGGGAGATATAGAATGTGGGGAAATAAATGGTGACATCTTGAAAAATGTCCATATTACAGAGGAGGAGGAGATGCTGGATGAGTGGCTAAGGAGCTGGTGCAGGGGAAAAGGATTCACATTTTTTTGGATCATTGTGATCTCCTCTGGAGTAGAGTTGACCTGCATAAGAAGGATGGATTGTACCTGAATTGGAAGGTGTTAACATCCAGACAGGGAGATATTAGTGATACTCGGGAGGCATTAAACCAGTGAGGGAGTGGGTGTAAACCCAATAAGATAGTGAGGAAAGAGTATGTCTGAGACTGGTACAGTTCAGAAGTCAAATAGTCAAGGCAGGCAAGGGCAAGGCACAGAATGAAGTCGGACTGAGCAGTTGCACTGCATTTACTTCAATAGAAGAGGCCTGACAGGGAAGGCAGATGAGCTCAGGGTATGGTTTTGAACATGGCACTGGGATATTATAGCAACTACAGAGGTATCACTCAGGGATGGATAGGACTGGCAGCTTAATGTTCCAGGGTATAGATGCTATAGGAAGAATAGAAAGGGGGACAAGAGAGGAGGGGGAGTAGCATTTTTGATTCAGGATAGCATTATGTTTTTGCTTAGGGAAGATATTGCTGGGAGTACGCCCATTGAAGTTATTTCGTTGGAACTGGGAAATAAGAAAGGGATGACCACCTTATTGGGGTATTCTGCATGGATTTTGTCTGGGTTCTCTGGTTTCCTCCCACAGTCCAAAGATGTGCAGGATAGGTTGGATTATCCAGGCTGAATTGTCCACAGTGTTCAGGGATGTGCAGGTTGGTGGATTGTCCAGGCTGAATTGTCCGTAATGTTCAGGCATGTGTAGGTTGGGTGGCCCTGGGAAATGCAATGTTACTGGGGGAGGTGAGGAGGCTCTCAGGATCAGTATCAGTGTGATGGGCTGAATGACCTGCTTCCACACTGTTGGGATTCTCTGATAATTCTACTAGTTTTAAAATAGTTACAGAAAATAATAGACCAGATCTCCATGTTCAGGTTCTGAATTGGACAAAGGCTGATTTTGATGGCACGAGGCAAGAACTTTCACCTGGCCCCTCCAGCCTGCTCTACCATTCAATAAGATCAGGGCTGATCTTTTCATGGCCTCAGCTCCACTTTCCCGATCTCCCACCATAACCCTTAATTCCTTTCCTGTTCACAAATCTACATTTTGCCTGAAAGGCATTCAAATGCTGCAGTCAGCAGGGAACGCCACAGATTCACAACCCTTTAGCTGAAGAAGCTCCTCCTGATCTCAGTCCTAAATCTGCTCCCCCTTATTTTGAGGCTCTGGAGTTGGACCCGTCCCCAGTGGAAATAGCCTCCCTGCTTCTGTCTTATTTCCTCCCCTCATAATTTTATTTGTTTCCTATCCAACGTCCCATTCTTCTAAATTACAATGAGTATAGAACATGTTTTCTCAATCTCTCCACATACACCAACCCTCTCAACTCCCAACTCAAACTAGTGACCCTCCTCTGCACTCCCTCTAGTGCCAGTACATCCTTGCTAATGTAAGGGGATCAAACCTGTACACAGTACTCCAGGTGTGGCCTCCCCAGCCCCCTGTACAGCTGCAGCATAACCATCCCTCTGGCAATGAAGGACAATATTCCCTTCACTGCCTTAATTACCTGCTGTACCTGCAAACCAGCTTCCTGTGATTCATGCACAAGGACACCCAGCTCCCTCTGCACAGCAGCCTGCTGCATGTTTTCACCATTTCATCATCCAGTTTGCTGTTAGTCCGACCCAAATGGATGACCTCACATATCCCAACATTGAACTCCATTTGCCAGATCCTTACCCACTCACTTAATTGATCTGTATCCCTGTGCAGACTTGCAATGGACTCTGCAGACATTGCTTTACTCATCTTTGTATCAAATGTGAACTCTGACACCGTACAGTTGGTCCTCAATTCCAAAACATTTGTGTAAATTGCAAACAGTTGTAGTGTCAACACTAATCCAAACACCCATTTATCCCCATTATTTATTATGTTGGTGAACCGATCCTGTATCAATGATAATTACCCATAATGCTGTGCATCTTTACCTTATACAGCAGCCTTTTGTGTGGCAACGTATCGAATACCTTCTGGAAATCCAGGTACACCACATCCACCGGTTCCCCCTTGTCCAACGCGCTCATTGTATCCTCAAATAATTCCAGTAAATCCATTAAACATGACCTGCCTTTCATGAATCCATGCTGTGTCTGCGAAATGAGACAATTTCTACCCAGATATCTCACCACTACTTCCTTGAGAGATTCAAGCATTTTCTCCACTGCAGAAGTTAAGCTAACAGGTCCTTTTTGAAAAATAGTGGCACCAATTTGCAGCTTCCAGTCTGTCAAAACCATCCCAGAATCCAACAAATTTTAGTGAATTATCACGAGTTTATTTGTTATTCTTCCCCCCTCCCCCCCCCCCCCCCCACCCCCATCTCCTTTAGTCCCTCGAATGCATTCCATCAGGGCCAGGAGACCCAGCTACCTTGAGGCTGTTATCTTTCCCAACATTGCCTCTTTACTGGGAGTGATTGTTTCTCTGTCCTCATCTGCTATTGCCTCCACAGGCCTGCCAGAATGAGAGTATATAGACAGTATGTTCCTGTTAAGGCCAAGGCTGGTAGGTGTAGGGAATGCTGCCTGTCGAAAGAAATTGAGGGCCTGGTCAGGAAAATGAAGGAGGCATTTGGCAGGGACAGAGAGCTGTGTTTGTGAGAATCCCTAGAGGAGTATAGGGGCAGTAGGAGTATACTCGAGGTAAACCAGGAGGGCAAAAAGGGGATATGAGATAGCTTTCGGAAATAGGTTTAAGGAGAATCCAAAGTGATTGTACAAACACACTAAGGACAAACGAGTAACCAGGCAGAGAATAGGTACCTGCAAAAATCAAGGCTGTCTGTGGAACCGCAGGAGGTGAGAGAGGTTCTGTGTGAGTGGAGAGGTTTTACAAACACAATGTGCGCATCGGAAAACACATATTTTGTAACGTCCCAGTCTCGTGTTTTCAGTAAATGGGGAATTGCCTCAGTGTGGCTGCAGGTATGTGTACGCGTCACCATCTTTATTCGGGGCAAGAATTCACTGGATACATGCAGAACTGCCAGCTTTGTAGGGGGCAAGGTGCTGCCAGGCGCATGTGCAGCCTTTCTGTGGTACAGAGTCATTGGGCAGGATTTACAGAGCACATTCAAACTCAGAGAAATGGATGTTTATTTCTGGATTTGTTTTGTCATTCATTTAAATGATTTGGTATCGGAAATGAGTTTGCAGGTCATACAAAATTGGAGGTATTGTGGATAATGAAGAAGGTTACCTCAGATTACACTGAGATATTGATCAGATGGGGTTTAATTTAGATAAATGTGAGGTGCTGCATTTTGGAAAAGCAAATCAGTGCAGGACTTATACACTGAATGGCCAGGCCCTGGAGACGTTTGCGGAACAAAGAGACCTTGGACTGCAGGTTCATAGTTTCTTGCAAGTCAAGTTGCAGGCAGATAGGATGGTGAAGAAGGTGTTCAGTTTATATTCCTTTATTGGTTCGAGCATTGAGTACAGGATGTGGGAGGTCATGTTGCTGTACAGGGCATTCGTTAGGCCACGTTTGGAATATTGTGTGCAGTTCTGGCCTGCCTCCTATCAGAAGGGTGCTGTGAAACTTGAAAGGTTTCAAAAAAGACTTCCAAGAATGTTGTTAGTGTTGGAGGATTTGAGGTTGGAGGCTGGGCTGTTTTCCCTGGAGTGCAATAGGCTGAGCTGTGATGTTATGGAGGTTTATACTATCAAGAGGGGCATGAATGGAGTAAATGAACAAGGTGTTTTCCTTGGAGTGATGGTGTCCAGAAGTAGAGGCATTGCTTTAGGATGAACGGATAAAATTTCAAAGGGGCCTAAAGGACAACTCTCATGCAGTGGGTGGAATGAGCTGCCAGAGGAAGTGGTGGAGGCTAGTACAGATAAAACTTGTTAAAGGCGTCTAAATAGACACATGATATGATGAGTAAGCGTTTACAGGGATATGGGCCAAGTGCTGGCAAATGGGAATAGATTAGGTTCGGATACCTGGTTGTCATGGATGAGTTAGACCGAAGAGTCTGTGTCGGCGCTATCCATCTCTGACTGTGGGATCATAACAGCTTATACTGTTCTGCTTCATCTCTGGGCTCCCTCATGACCACTTTGTTAATGTCTAGCTTCCTCAGTCTCGAACAATGGGTGTATTTTACTATTACTTTTACAGACATTTTTATACGTTAATTTTTCACTGCCGCCCAGCCCCTGACCGTGCGCTGCTTATTAATTTTTTTTCTGGAAAATTTTTGACAGTCAAGAATTCTTTTTTTCCGATGAGCAAGTGTATTTTCCTTCCGTTTCTGACTATAAATTCTGCATCATTTTCGTTCCCTGTAATCCGTTTTGCACTCCCTGAAACATCAACTGTGTTTCTCCTTCCACAGATCCCAGTGATTAATGCCAAAGCCCTGTTGCCTGGGGAGAGGGTGATGTTTGACTTTCTTGTACAGCTGCAGTTTGTGTGGTGAAGGTGCTCCCACAATGTGGTTGGGTAAGAGACATTACAGATTATTCATTACAGCAACAGTGATGATTTGAAGATAATGTCCAAATCAGGAACAGTTTGTAGTTTTATTATCATGCTTATAATTTCACAAAACTATTATTGGAAACTTTAGACAAGGCCAGAGAAGTAGGTTTTGAGGAATGTCTTAAAGGAGGAAAGCAGACCTGTGAGGTTTTGGCTGTGAATTTCAGACCTTGTTGCTTTGGCAACTGTAAAAGCAGCCACACAGGTGAGGTAATGAATTAACAGATCATTGGGAGTCTCGAACAGAATGGGTTGTCGAGTTCTCAAAGGGTGTGTGATGCAGCGAGCTAGGGATGGTCACAACCAGGAATTATATCAAGGGTGAGAATTTTAAATTGAGGGATGTGGGCCGGATGCTGGCAGGTGAGACTAGATTGGGTTGGGATATCTGTTCGGCATGGACAGGTTGGGTCGAAAGGTCTGTTTCCATGCTGTACATCTCTGTGGCTCTATGTTGTTGATTATGAATAGCAGCCTTTTGATGGATCAACAAGTTTTGGTACGAGGAAGTACTTGGGCAGAGATTTAGTTTTTCTTGAGATAACAGGGAGGTTGAATGTGGGAAGTTGGCCAGGAGTGTGTTTGTATAAGGAAGTCTGGAGATAACACAAGGTGAATGAGAGTATATGAGCTAATACAATGTTAGAATCAGCTCGAAATAGTGGTCTTGTCCCCCTCACCTCACCACACCTCTGGGATTCAGCTGGTTGTCAGGTTGTGAATCAGGCGGTAACACAATCGGGAGCTGAGTGGCCATGGTGGAGCCTGAAATGAGTGTCACTCAGCTGGCTGTTGCTGAGCAGCTGCTGCTTGGTAGCCCTGTTGGTGACATCTTCCATCACTTTACTGCTGATCGAGTGTGGACTGACGGAGGGAAATTGGCTTGGTTGGATTGCCCTGTGTTTTCTGTTGAACATGCCTGGGCAATGTTCCACAATGTCAGTAGATGCCAGTGCTGGAGCGGTAATTGGCTTGGCGGGTGGCAAGTTCTGGAGCACAAGCCATTAGTATTATTGCCAGGATATTGGCAGGGCCCGTAGCCTTTGCACTACTTAACCACTTCTTGATGTTATTCAAACTGAATGAAACTGGCTTAAAACTCACATCTGTGATGTTGGAAACCACTGGAGAAGGCTGAGATGGAGCATCCCACTTCTGGCTGCAAATGCTGTTGACTTATCTGGTGCATGGATGTGTGAGGCCCCTCCATCAGTAAGGGTGGGGATATCTGTGATGCTTCCTGCAGTGAGTTGTTTTATTGTCCATCACCGTTTACAACTGGGTGTGGCAGTACTGCAGAGCTCTGATCTGATCCATTGGTTGTGGGATCACTTAACTCTGTTGCTTGGTGCTGATGCTGTTTGATATGCAGATGGTTCTGTTTGGTAGCTTCAGGTTGGCACTTCATTTTTAGTTATGCCTGGTGCTGCTCTGGGCATGCCCTCCTTTCCTGTCCTTTGTGATGGGTGAGAGCAGGATTTACAAACCCATGAGATTACAGATTGTGCTGGAGTACAGTTCTGCTGTTGTTGATGTCCCACAGTGCCTCAGGGAGATCCAATTTACGTTCCTACATCTCATCAAAGTCTGTCCCATTTAGAACGGTGATAGTGTCACTCAACACAATGGAAGTTTTTCTCAACTTTAAGCCAAGACTTGTGTCTCCAAAAAGAATGTGCAATGGTCGCTCGTACCGATACTGTCATGGACAGATGTATCTGTAGCTGGTCAGTTCATAACAATGAGATCAAGTATGTTTTTCCCTGTTGTTGGTTCCCTCACCACCTGCTGCAGACTCAGTTGAGCAGCTATATCCTTTAGGACCTGACCAGCTCAGTCAGTAATTCTGTTGCAGAGCTAGTCTCGATTGTGGACATTGAAATCCTGTACCCAGAGTACGTTTGACACCATTTTACTTCCTCAGTGCTTCCTCCAAATGTTGTTCAACATGAAGGAGAAGTGATTCATCAGCCAAGGGAGGACGGAGCGTGGTAATCAGCAGGAGCCATGAGACTTCCTGGTGTCCGGAGTCAATGCTGAGTGCTCAGAGGGCAAATCCTCCCTGTCTGTGCCACCACCTCTGCCTGGTCTGTCCTGCTGGTGGGACAGGACATATCCAGAGATTTCAGGAGAAAGTGAAGACTGCAGATGCTGGAGATCAGAGTCGAGAGTGTGGTGCTGGAAAAGCACAGCAGGTCAGGCTGATGAAGGGCTTAGGCTCGAAACGTCGATTCTCCTGCTCCTCGGATGCTGCCTGACCTGTTGTGCTTTTCCATCACCACACTCTCGATATCTAGGGATGGTGATGGTGGTATCTGGTCATTGTCTGTAAAAGGGCTCCTGAAGAAGGGCTCATGCCCGAAACGTCGATTCTCCTGCTCCTTTGATGCTGTCTGACCTGCTGCGCTTTTCCAGCAACACATTTTCAACATTGTCTGTAAGAGTTGATTCCATGAGTATGAGTATGTCAGGCTGTTCCTTGATTGGTCTGTGAGACAGCTCTGCACATTTTGACACCAAACTCCAGATGTTAGTCTGGAGGACGTTGCACCATCGAGAGGGCTGATTCTGTGGTTGTATTTTCTGGTGCCTTGTCAGATGCTGAGTGGTCCACCCAGTTTCATTCCTTTGTTGAGACTTTGCAGTGATTAATACAGTGAGTAGCTGGCTGGGCCACTGTCGGGTTGGCAGGATATTTTTCCACCATTGACAATGGTTCCATGGAGATTAGGAGATTCCTAATTCCAGTTATTTTTTCTTGAATTCAGATTCCACCATCTGCCAAGTTGGGATTCGAACCAGGATTTCTGTCATTGGTTTTAATATTTTGGGTAAAAGTTAAATACATTAGGTTTGTTCACTCACTTTAAATATCACTTACCCAGGTTTTGTTTCTTTGTGAAACACTGTCCATCATCCTGTCTCCTCCATCCTTCTCTCCAACAACAAGAGTTTGGAGCACATGGAGTTTCTCTGTCACTAAGACTGAGACAATCCGATCTGCTGCTTCCCTCCCTCCCACTGAGTCAAACTGCCTCACGTGGTGTTCCCGGATTTTGTCCAAACTTTCTCCAATCCCGGTCAAGCCTTATCAGAGCTCATCTTGACCCTTTTACCCTCATCTCAGTAAACCATAGAGTTTCCAACTCTCTTTTCTCCCCCTCCTCATCAGTCTCCGTCACCGATTCACAGATATTGTTCCTTGTTCTGTCTTTTCTGGTTATGTCCTTCTCTCCCATTCTGTGAAAAACTAATATTTGACCTCATGGTTGTTGAAAAGTCCTGCTCCATCTCCACTCTCCCTTTCCTTTCTGAATTCCTTGCATTTGGTGTCCCTCATGGATCTATCCTTGGCCCCTCTTGTATCTCCTCTACATACTGACAGGAGGTGACATTGTGCAAAAGCACCATGTTGGGTTTCACATGTACACTGACAATGCCCAGCTCTCCCTCCCCGTCATCCCTCTCCATTACTCCACTGTTACTCAGTTATCAAGCTGCTAACCACATTCCCACTACTCGATTAGGTGCAGTTTCCTCCAATGAAACATTGTCATGGTTAAACCCGTTGCCTGACCAATTACTTTCCCTTACTGCTGAGCCCCTCCCTCTCACTGAGAACTATACAGCAGAACTACACTCTTCACAATATTGCAGTTCACTCTTCACAATATTGCAGTTGTTTCTGACGCGAAGCTGACCTTCTGATTAGACGTTTACACAATCCCAAACACCAGGAATTCCAATCTCTTAAACGTTGATTGTCCCCTCCTCACTTCAGCTCCATTGCTACTGAAACCCCTTACCCGTGTCTGTGTTGCCTTAAACGTGATGAATCCGAAACAGAACCCTTGATTCTGTGACTGGCTCAGAATCTGGTTTCAGACTCCCCCCTCAGTATTTACCCTCAGACACATCAGTATTTATTCTGTCAAACCCCTTCAAAATCTGGTGGTGCGGTCTGATTGTAGCTGGTGGGAATGGCAGAAGCTGATGTGTTGCATCTGGGTGGAAGGTAAGGACTTGGGGTGGGTGGGGGGAGCTTGTGGGGTGTTCTATCCTTGTTGCAGTCGGAGGTGTGGGTTTCAAAGGCAGAGGTGCAGGAAGTGGAGGAGATACATTGGATGGTATTGACCACATGGGAGGGGAAATTGCAGTCCTTGAAATATTTGGTATTTTGGTATGTTCTGGCTTCACTGGAACACTGCAGTAAGCATGAGACAGAGGTGTTGGCCAGGTGTGTTATAGTGACAGGCAGCTGGAAGCTCGGGGTCTGTTTTTGCAGCAGAACGTTGATCATCAGTCGCCATTTCCGCCACCTCCACTGAGATGCTGCCAGACACAGGTTCCTGTCCTCTCCATTAACAGCTATGCACCCTCCCAGCCAGATCGTAATCCACTCCTTTGTCTTTCCAAATGTTCCGGTCTCTCTTTGGGTTCTGTCCCTACCTATTATTTACTCTTTAACCCCTATCTCCTGCAGTACAAAGATCTGCAGGTTAGTTGAATTGGCCAAGCTAAATTTCCCATAATGCTCAGGGATGTGTAGGTGAGGTGCATTAGTCAGGAGGAATATACAGTAATAGGGTAGGGGAATGGGTCTGGGTGGGATACCATTCGGAGGGACGCTGTGGACTTTTGGGCCGAATGGCCTGTTTCCACACTGTCAGGATTCTAATGTTCCCAGCTCCCATCGGTTCTGAGGAAGGGCCACTGGACAGATTCCTGTTCCCAGATGCTGCCAGACCTGCTGAGCTTTCCCAGCACCTCCTGCTTGTTGTTCCTGATTGACACCATCCATCCACCTTCCGGGTTTGATTCAGGCAGGGGGAGGATCCCACCACTGACCTCACAATGGGGTCCAGCTGATTGATGGCAGCTTTCCACCAATAGGAAAAGGTGGTGGGACTGGTGGACCAAGTGGAACCAGCTGGTCATCCAAACAATGGGAGTGAATGAGGGGCGTGGCCAGTGGGATGACACGTCACCAGTAACTCCGCCTGTGCAGTGTCACGTGACTCGGCCGTTGGTGAATGTGGGAGAGGCAAACAGGGAAGGGGAGAGTGGCCTCAGAGACAGAGGTAATGAGTCACTTCAGACTGGGAAGTTTTAATTACACTCTGTACGGGTCGTTAGTCTGAATTAGAAACTCTTAATCCCGCGTTTGCAGCAGATGGGAAAATGGCTGCGGCCCTCAGGCGGTGATAGGTCCTGGGATATGGCCGCCATCTTTATTGGGGGCAAGGTACAGTGAGGGGCATGGACATGTCCCCTTCCTAGGATGGGGGAGGGGGGGGATGTGATTTTAGGAGAGGCATTTACACATCAAGCACAAACCAAGAGAAAGGTATGTCTTTATATTCTGTTTTGTTTTGTCAATTTATTTCATAGGATATTAAATCAGAATAATTGAGGTTGGGATCTCAAAAGTAAGTTTTTACAGTCAATGGAGTCATCAGGATCTGAATATCATTGGCATTTAACTGTGGAAGGAGAAAGGTTTGTCAGTTCTGTTTGTGGGAAAATATCTCCAATATTTTTGTTAAGCAGAAAGATGTACAAATTCGTGGTTGGATCACCCTTTGGGTGTGTGCTCTGTTCTGGGCCCTGCAGCTGAGGAAGGAGATATTGGCCTGAGAGGGAGCACAGATTTATCCAAATTACACCTCGTCTCTTTGTAAGAACTCTCAGATTTAGACCCAATCACCCACTTCATGATGTTAACCTGTAAACTTGATATTTTCAATTACCTGCAAACTTCCCATTAAAACTCCTTTTAGACTCAAATTCCAGTACCTTTTCAGGTGGGATGTTCCAGCTTCTGACAACTGTCTGTTCATTCAGAAACTGCTGAGGTCCATGTTGACTCTGGGGTTACAAAGGGCTGAATTGAAAGATGAGATGCTGTCCCTGAGCTCCCATTGAGATACACTGGAACAGTACAGGAGGCTGAGGGCAGTGTAGGTGTGAGCAGACAATGACAATGACAGGGCTGCACTGTGAGGGCTGCTTGGCTCAATGAGAGTGTTCTGGAGTTGGGTGTAAACAGAGTGAGGGGAGACGGGGAGAAGGTGAAGCTGAAACTCCGTTTTAGTTCAGGCCGTTCAGAAATTCACATGGTCCCATTGGGAACAGCCAGTTTTTAAGTGATACCTGCGGGGTATTTGTTAACAGTTTTTAAAGTATTTTTCCTGAGGGCAGTTGAGAGTTAACCACATTGCTGTGGGTCTGGAGTCACATGTAGGCCAGACCAGGTGAGGATGACAGTTTCCTTCCCGACAGGACATGAGTGAACCAGTTGGGTTTTCTAACAATTGACAATAGTTTCATGGTCATCATTCGCCTTTTCATTCTAGATTGTATTGGATTCCGATGCTGCCATCAGCCATGTTGGGATTCTATCCCTAATCATCGGAACACTGTACATTTCAATCATCTGGCAGGAATACCATTAAGCCATTGCCTTCCTTTTTTAGCAATGTTTAAAAGCAAGTTCCATCATTCTACGTGTACAATGTGAGATAAAATACTGCGGTGTCCATGTGTCGGCCTCTCCAAAAGGTCAATCAACAGAAATTTGTTTGGGGGTGAAATATGTCACTTTTTTGTGGAGGGGGGAGGTGGTTTATTAAACAAAAACGAATCCAAATAAAAATCTTATGCCACGGACATGTAATTTCTGAAGCCGGAGGGGGATTACAGAGACGGAGAGTTGTGGGGCTGGAGGGGGATTACAGAGACAGGGAGGGTGGTGAAGCCGGAGGGGGATTACAGAGACAGGGAGGGTTGTGGGGACGGAGGGGGATTACAGAGACAGGGAGGGTGGTGAGGCCGGAGGGGGATTACAGAGACAGGGAGGGTGGTGAAGCCGGAGGGGGATTACAGAGACAGGGAGGGTTGTGGGGCCGGAGGGGGATTACAGAGACAGGGAGGGTTGTGGGGCCGGAGGGGGATTACAGAGACAGGGAGGGTTGTGGGGCCGGAGGGGGATTACAGAGACAGGGAGGGTTGTGGGGCCGGAGGGGGATTACAGAGACAGGGAGGGTGTGAAGCCGGAGGGGGATTACAGAGACAGGGAGGGTGGTGAAGCCGGAGGGGGATTACAGAGACAGGGAGGGTGGTGGGGCCAGAGGGGGACTGTTGTCCAAACATCACTGTGGTGTACATGGACTGCAGCATTTCAGGGAGGCGGTTAACCACCACTTTCTCCAAGACAAGTAAAGGTGGCCAATAAATACTGGTCTGGGCAGCAAAGGCACCCCCAGTGAATAAAACCAAGCAGTGACCTCTCTGAGCTGACTTGCTGTGAAGTTAAAAACCTCTCTGGAAATGGGGTGGGCAGAGAAGAGAAACAGTGACATTTCACAGCTGCCCTCAGAGAGACCTCACCCTTGGAAGTACTCAGAGCCAGGGATCAGCTCAGTGAGTTTCAGTCTCTTCAAACATCAATCTTAGTCAGTTTTATTTTATTAAATCTACAATCGTGAGTCAGGTGAGGATTTCTTTTTAATGTCTTACGGTCTCTTGATTGAAAGTTTAAGATATAAAACGTAAGCAATAAGTTATTCTCAGGCAGTATTTTTCGAGCAGTAAGACTGTGCCTTTGTCTTGGTCTGTAGGTTGTTAAGGCGGAGAGGTGGCCTGTTGTAGAGTGGCCTACTGTTCCTGTCGGGTGTGGAAGATTAGGGAGAGTTTCAATGAACCTGATGATTTGCCTGCAAAAAGTGTGATTGCAAATCCTATTGGATCACATGGATTGGTGGAGGAGTGATTAAAGGCAGTGAGGAATTGACAGGAGCCGGGGAGTGTGATAGGCGGCAGTCTCCAGATACTGCAGATACAGTCAGGTAGGTGGGTTACCTCCAGGAAAGCTAGGTGGGGTAGGTAGGTACTGCAGGAGTCTCCTGTGGCTATCCCCATCTCAGACAAGTGTACTGTTTTGGAAAATGTAGGTGGTAATAGACTTTCAGGGGAAAGTAGCACTGACAGCCAAGTTACTGGTACTGAGACTGGCTTCTAACATAATGTGAGGTGTATCCAGTTCCACACGATCGATGGTGATAGGGGACTCTCTCGTCAGGGGCACAGTCTGCCGTTTCTGCAGCTGACAGTGAGAGATCAGAATGGGATGGTGCTGCCCTGGTGCCAGTGTCAAGGATGTCTCTCAGAGGGAGCAGAATATTCTCAAAGGGGAAAATAACCAGTGGGAGGACATTGTACATTGGTACCAATGACATAGGAAGGGGAAAGCATGGGGTCCTGAGGAGCAGGGAGATTTGCTAGTGCCACTCGGGAGGCATTAAACCAGTGAGGGAGTCGGGGTAATCCTAAAGAGATAGTGAGAAAAGAGGTGAGTCTGAGGCTGGTACTGTTCACCAGATCAGACTGTCAAGGCAGGCAAGAGCAAGTCACAGAATGAGGTGCGACGGACCAGTTGCACTGCATTTATTTCAGTGCAAGAGACCTGACAGGTCAGGCAGGTGGGCTCAGGGTATGGTTTTGAACATGTGACTGGGATATTACAGAAATTACAGAGGCAGCACTCAGGGATGGATAGGACTAGCAGCTTAATGTTCCAGGGTATAGATGCTATAGCAAGGGGACAACAGAGCAGGGGGAGAGGTGTTTTTGATTTGAGGTAATATTATGGCTGGGCTTCGGGAGGATATTCCTGGGAGTACATCCAGGCAAGTTATTTGGGTGGTACTGAGAAATAAGAAAGGGATGACCATCTTACTGGGATTGTATTATAGACTTTCTCCCAATAGTCAGCGAGGAATTGAGACACCATTTTACCGGCAGACCTCAGTTATCTGTAAAAATATAGTTGCAATGATAAGGGGTTTTAACTTTACCAACATGGCCTCGGAGTGCTGTAGTGTTAAGGGCTTGGATGGAAAGGTATTTGTTCAGTGTGTACGTGAACATTTCTGATTCAGTTTGTAGGATGTACCTACTAGAGAAGGAACAAAACCTGACCTATTTCCTTTATTCATTCACAGGATGAGGCTGTCACTGGCTCGGCCAGCATTTCTTGCTGCGTTTACCCAGAGGGCAGTTAAGAATCAACCACGTTGCTATAGGTCTGGAGTCCCATGCAGACCAGACCAGGTAAGGATGGCATTTTCCTTCCCTAAAGGTAATGAGTGAACCACATGGGTTTTTTCAACAATTGACAATGGATTCCTTGTCGTAACTAGATTATTCTTTCCAGATATTTATTGAATTCACTTTCCAAAATCTGCCGTGATGGGATTCAAACCCAGGTCCCCAGAACATTATCTGGGTCTGTGGATTAACTGTCTAGTGATAATTTCACTCCATCATCACTGCCTCTTAGGAAATGAGGCAGGGTGAGTGACTGAGTTATCAGTGGGGCAGCACATCAGCGCTAATGACCCCACAGTATTGTGGCTCTGTGGTTAGCGCTGCTTCCTCAGCACCAGAGACCTGGGTTTGATACCAGCCTCAGGCAACTGTCTGTGTTGGGGTTGGCACATTCTCCCCAGTGTTTGTGAGGGTTTCCTTCGGATATTCAAATTTACTCCTACAGTCCAAAGATGTGTAGGTTAGTTGGATGAAACATGTTAAATTTCCCATAGTGTCCAGATGCAGTATATGAGGTTTTGGGATGTGCAGGCAAATCTCTGCCTGATGTGAAAAGATCGTTTTGAGGTCCTGGACAGAGCTCAGTGAGGTGTGGCTGAACGTTTTACATTTCCCGTGGCGGTAAGGGAAGGTCAAAGGTGTGGAGCATGTGTTGGTGGAGGGTGTGGACCTAACAAGGGAGGTGCAGAGGGAATGGTCTCTGTGGAACGCAGATAGCGGTGGGGAGGGAAATATGTCTATGGTGGGGTCTGACTTTAGGTAGCAGAAATAAGAGGTTAATGCGCTGTATCCGGAGATTAGTGGGGTGGAAGATGAAGACCGCAGGGCTGTATTCTTTATTGTGGCTGGAGGTGTGGGGTAAAGGCGGAGGTGCGGGAAGTGGAGGGTATGTGTTGGAGGGCATTGTTGATCAAGTCGGAGGAAAGTTACGGTCCTTGAAGTAGGCCTTTCTGGGATGTCCTGGAATAGAATCCAAAGAGATTAAACGAATATATTACAGACAAAAGATTAACTGGACCAGAGAATAGGACCCCTTAAAGGTCAACAAGGCTGTCTATGGAACCACAGGGGGTGTGAAAGATATGCAAATATTTCACGTCATTTTTACTGGAGAAGTCTATGGAAGCTCGAGAGTTTGGAGAAATAAACAGAGATAACTTGAAAAGTGTCCATGTTACAGAGGAGGTGGGACTGGATGTCTTAAATCGCATCAAGGTGGATAAAGCTCTGGAACCTAATCAGGTGTATCCTGGAACTTCCTGGAAATCTAGGGAAGTGATTGTTGGGCCTCTCCTGTGATATTTGTATCGTTGATTTTGACAGGTGAGGTGCCATTATTTTAAAAAAGGTGGTAAGGAGGGGCCATGGAACAAGAGAACAGTGAACCTGAAGTCAGTGGCAGGCAGGTTGTTCGAATGGACAGGATATCCATTTATTTGGAAAGGTAAGGAATGATCAGGGAGAGTCACTGTGGCTTTGTACATGCACAATTGTGTTTCACTAACTTGAGTGAGTGTTTTGAAGTGACAAAGAAAATTGATTAAGCCAGGCGGTGAATGTTGTTTATATGGACATTCAACATGGTTCCACAAAGCATGGTTAGCAGGGTTAGATCACACTGAATGCAGGGAGAGCAAGCCATTACAAAACTACCTTGAATGTAGGAGACAGACGATGATGATTGAGGGTTGCTTTGCGGACTGGAGGCCTGTGAGCAGCAGTGTGCTGCAGGGATGGATATTGGGCCCTTAAATAAATGACTTGGATGTGAATATATGAGGTATGGTCAGTAGGTTTACAGAAGACACCAAAATTGGAAGTGTAGTGGACAGTGAAGAAGGTTAGTTCAGAATACAACAGGAACTTGATCAGATGGGCCATTGGAGCAAGGAATTGCAGACTGAGTTCAAATTAGATAAATGTGAGCTGTTATATTTTGGAAAGGCAAATCAGGGCAGGACTTATGCACTTAATGGTAAAGTCCTGGGGAACATTGCTGAACAATGGGACCTTGGAGTGCAGGTTCATAGTTCCCTGAAAGTAGAGTCACAGGTAGGCAGGGGAGTGAATGCAGCATTTGGTACGCTCCCCGTTATTGGTCAATGCATTGAATGCAGCTGTTGTGATGTCATATTGTGGCTGGACAGGGCACTGATGAAGGCCCTTCTGGAATTCTGTTTTCAGTTCCAATCTCCCTGTTCTTGGAATAATGTTGAGAAACTTGAAAGGGTACAGAAAACATTTGCAAGGACTTTCCTGGGGTTGGACGATTTGAGCTATTGGGAAAGGCTGAATAGGCTGGGACTATTTTCCCTGGAGATTTGGAGGCTGAGAGGTGATCTTATAAAGTCATGAAGGGCATGGATAAGGTGAGCAGTCAGGGACTTTTACCCAAGTTCGGTGGCTCCAGAATGAGAGGGTACAGGCTTAAGGTGAGAGGGAAAAGATTTAAAGGGGATTTAAGGGGCATCGTGTTCATGTTGAGGGCATTGCTAGTATGGAATGAGCTGCCAGAGGAAGGGGTGGAGGCGAGTACAATTGCAGCATTTAAAAGGCGTCTGACTGGGTACTTGAAGAGGGAGGTTTTAGAGGGATAAGGGTGAACCGCTGGCAAATGGGACTCCATTAACGCTCTCCGTTAATGGTCAATGCATTGAATACAGAAGCTGGAACGTCATATTGTGGCTGAACAGGACGTTGATTAAGCCACTTCTGGAATTCTGTTTTCAGTTTGAATTTCCCTGTTCTGGGAAGGATGTTGTGAAATTTGAAAAGGTTTGGACAATATTTACAAAAACGTTACCAGGATTGGAGGATTTGGGCTACAGGGAGGGGCTGAATAGGCTGGGGCTGAGAGGTGACTTCATTGAGATTTATAAAATCACGAGGGGCGTGGATAAGGTGAGCAGCTGGCATCCTTTTTCCTCAGGTTAGGTGGGTCCAAAACTAGAGCACATGAGTTTAAGTTGAGAGGGCAAAGATTTAAAAGGGATCGAACTGGCAACATTTTCAAGCTGAGTGTGGTGTGTGTATGGGAGGGGCTACCAGATGAAGTAGTGGGGGCTGAAAAATCACAACATTTAAAAGGCTTCCAATTGGGTACATGAATAGGAAGGGTTTTGATGGATACAGGCCAATAGATGGTAAATGGGAATCCATTCGTTTAGGATTCCTTGTTGGCACAGACGAATTGGACCGGAGGTCTGTTTCTTTGATCTTAGTAAATTAAGATGCATTCCTCTCTTTTGTGCAGAGCTAGCTGAAGCGCAGATAATTATCCTTGGAGCTGAGAAGGTGAAGCAGTGATTTCGACCTGGTGCCGATTTTGTTCCAAGGTCTTGAATTTGCAAAGAGAGAGAGGAATTGTTAACCCTGTCACAATTTTTAGTAACTACGTTCAAGTAATTGGCAAATAATACAAGGTGAAAATGTGAACACTATTTTACTCAATAAGTTCTGAGCATCTGGAACAGTCTGAACGACACAGATTCAACAGGTATTTTGAAACAGACTTGGAATTTTACTTTTTAAGGAAAGATTTGGGGGTAGTTGGGACAGATTTGCACCATCTACAGAGGGAGAGAGGACAGCTCCAATGGGCTGAATAGCCCCCAGCCCCTGTGCTCTGTGATACTGCCCCATTCACTGTGAATGATGAAGCTCATCCCAGGGCAGAGAGAGGGAGGAGCCAACCACTCACCTCTCAATCGGCGCCGGCTTGATTGATGGCAGCTCCAGACCAATGGGAGGAGAGGCTGTGTGGTCCTGCAGCCAATGGGTGTGAATGAGGGGTGTGGCCAGCAAGACACCACCTGTCCATGAGCTGTGCAGGAGCAGTGTCACTGGGTCGGGGTGGGAGAGACAGCAGGGACTGGGACAGAGGCTGTTGGACCTGAATTACAAACTCCCGCTAAATTAAAACTAAAAGAACTGGGGATGATGTAAATCAGAAACAACAACCAGGAGGTTCTGGAGAACCTCAGCAGGTCTGGCAGCATCTGTGATGAGAAATCAGAGTTAACGTTTCGGATCCGGTGTCCCTTCCACAGAACAGATGTTACTGAGAAAAAAAAAGTCCGTTTATGTGCAGAAGATAGTGTGGGGGGATGGGGGCAAGATAAAAGGAGTAAAGGTGGGGATAGAGTGAGAAGAGCGGTTGGATAAAGGAGTGGATAACGACCTGACTGGGGGAGGCTGATTAGCTGTTAATGGAGACTATTAGTGGCTAACCATAGGTAGTGTGTAATGACAGGCTGTGACATGAGGTGGCTACGACATGAGGTTGTTAACCTGTGGTTAGCCACTAACTGTCTCCATTGTAAGCTGTTGCCCACTTATATCACTGCACGATTGGAGCTGCTGAGGACACAAACCTTTGGAATATCCTCCCTAACCCCCTCTGTCCACCTTAAAGATGTATCAAAAAATCGTTCTCTTTAATCAACGTTTCCATCATTCATGAAGCATTTTAGGAGATTTGTCAATGTGAAAGGCTTCATACAATGCAGGTAGTTGTTGTTAATGTCTGACATCAGGAGAAACAGGGATGAGCCCTCTCTCTCTCTCTCATACCTGATGAACAGCAGCAAAAGCAGGAAGCACTGAGCATGCTCCAGCCCACAATGGGCCTCGGATTATTGATGTCAGCGCAGGACCAATAAGAGTCGGGGGAACGAGGCTGGAGGACCAGGATGTGCCAGTTGGTCCTTCAACCAATCGGAGTGAATGAGGGGTGGGACAATACTCAACCACATGATAAGCTTCACAGAGCATGCAGGAAGCAATGCATTCAGGATGGTTGTCATCAGAGGATTCAAACCCTCTTTCCACCCCCCCTTCCCTTCACAGTGGACGCAATGTCGGACTCATTGATTTGGTTCTTAGTCTGCAGACAGGAGCTAGGAAACTGAATTCAATGAGAGGAGAGCCAGTGTCAGAACTGGGTGTGGAGGAAAGGAGTGGGGAGATTATTTGGATTTCGGTCACAAAAGAGAGAAATTGTGAGACTGAGATTTAAAGCTTCGGGGGAACGAGGAAAATACAGTTTAACACTATAATTGTCTTATGAATTTCCATTCTGTATTAACAGTGGTAACTTGTTTTCTCGCTTGTAGAGTACTGAAAGGGTGGATTTGAACATCATGTTCAGATCTGATAGTTACTTGATCCGGGCCGATCTGAATATCATTGGCCTTTTCATGTGGAAGGAAAGGTGTGTATTCTGTCCGTGGGTGAATATTTCAAATCTGTGTGGCTGGGAAAAAATTACTGAGACACAGCCAAGTCCATGTCAGCATGGTGATTGGGGAGAGAGATTTCATTTGGTTTTGAAATTCTGAAAAATCATGGCACATTTCCCAGGAATAATTAAGCCACAGCTTGGCTTTGTAAAAGGACAAGTCTTTAATTAACCATAAAACCAGAAAGACACAAGGATACCTGCACCTTGGGAAATATTATGAAAACGGGATTGTTGTAAAGGAGTTCATTCTCGATCATGAATTGTAATCCATTGGCGTTGTCACATCGGTTCCAGCGCCATGGGGAAACACTGGAAATGTGATGAATGCAATGTAGGATTCAGTTATTAAACTGTAAGACATGCAGAAAATTTACAACGATGTTGTCAGGGCTCAAGGTTCTGAGCTATAGGGAGAGGTTGGGCAAGTGAGGATTTTATGTTTAGAACAGAGGAAACTGAGGGGGTTCTTTTCTAGAAGTGTATTAGACCATGAGAGGCATGGAAAACGTGAATGCACTCAGTCTTTTTCGCAGTGACTCCAGGATTGGAGGGCATCAGTTTAAGGTTAAAGGAGAAAGAATAAAAGTGAAGCTGAGGGGCAACTGTTTTGCACAGAGGGTGGTATGTATATGGACTGAGCTGCCAGTGGAAGTGGTTGAGGTGGGTACACTCACAACATGTAAAAGACATTTGGACAAATACATGGATAGCAAAGGGTCAGAAGCAGATGGGCCAAGTGCAGGGAAATGGGGTCAGTGTGGATGGACATTCTGGTCAGTTTGGGCCAAAGGGCCTGTCTCTGCTGTAGGGCTCTGACTCCAAGTCTTTTTAATATTTCTCCCGCTATTTCTGGTAGCACATTGGGATATATTCCATTAGGGCAATGTCTACTTTTAGCTCCATTAGCTTGCCCCTCTAACTCTTTCGTGATAATGGTTGTTTCTAGGTCCTCACCTTCCTCACTCCCCTTATCAATTACTGGCATGTTCTTCGTATCCTGCACTGTGAAGACTGACTGCTGTGTACTCATATTCCTAAACCCTGCTGGATAGCAATAACTAGGTACAGAACTCTGAGAGGTCTTCTTTGAGCATTTATTGATGAAACATGGCAGTTACATGGATAGCATACATGCAAAACGCATTTAGGCAGTATCGGGTAACTCCCCACCTGTCCGATGTACAGCTCCCATTCTTATACCTTTGTGGTTTGGGACTTTGAATAGAGACTGTCTCTCAGTGTTATCTCCATGGCAACGGCAATTAGAAAGTCTAGTTCAGTTCAGCAGTTTGTGGTTAAACCACATCCCTCCCACCGCGCTCCCAAGGCTCCCTCAAGTATCTGACAGATGCTTCAGTTTCAGTGGGGCTGTCTATCAGGATTCTGATGTGGAGGAGCTGGTGTTGGAGCGGGGTGTGCAAAGTTATAAATCACACAACAGGTTATAATCCAACAAATTTATTTGGACGAACAAGCTTTTGGAGTGTGCAGTGAATTTTAACTTGATCAGGATTATCTCTATGGTAACAGTTAAGTGCTTTAACAATTACAGAGGCCATATGTTCCTCGCACAATAGGTTCCCCTCTAGCAGTGTAAGATGTTATTCTGGCCCTGGGGATAGCTACTCATCATTTTTCTCCCCCAATCCCATCTAGCTTTCTGTCGAACTTTGACGTTTTTTTCTGATATCCTAATTTTTCCTTGGTCTTTGCCAATTTGTATGCCTTCTATTTCAATTTGATAGACTCCCTTATTTCCGGAGCCACACATGGCAGATTACTCCCTTTCCTACATTCCTTCCTTTTCCCTTTTGCTGAGCTCTTCGAAAAATTACCTTGATATTCCTCCACTGTCCATCAACTGTCCCAGTATAAAGTCTTTGCTGCCCGTCTACATTAACCAAATCCTGCCTCATCCTGTTGTAGTCTCCTTTGTTTAAGCACAGGATTGGATTTAATCTTCCCGCTTTCCATCTGTATTCTAAATTTATCCATAATTATCACAAGTCCTTTATCAGATTACAAGGTGAGGTGATGTTTCCTGGGTGTTTTGGGTTTTCGTTATCAGTGACCTTAACTTTTGTAGTAAAGTACAGGATAGATATTCACAGCAGAGTATTCTGAACGGTGTGAATGTCCTCACAGTCTAAAACCATAAATCACTGTCGCCCCTTAGTTTAAAATTGCAAAATCATTATCTCCCACATGCTTCCTCACTATCTAAGTTTGGAACACTAATCCACCTGACTATCCTGCTTTTTCCAAAAATCTCCTTTGGTGAAGGTGGTGAGTTTTGGATTCAGCTTTCCAGTTATTACCGTAAGAAGATGAGCACTGGGCACAGGAGAGGCAATGCAGCCCTTCGAACCAGCCCCACCATTTAATACGGTGATGATTGAGCTCACCTCGGTCTCAGCTGGATTTTCCCACCTGCTCTTTCTCACCCTTAAACTCATTGCAAATTCAACATCTGTATCCCTTCAGTAAATTTGCTCATTGCCCTGGCATCCACTGCATTTAGAAAAGCGAAATCCACAGATTCACAACATATCGAGATCGGTACATTCTTCTTCCTGAGAATAGAATAGAGTCTCTATAGTGCAGAAATAGGGTATTCACCCATCGAGTCCACACCCTATGATGAACATCCCATTCCGACCCTCCCATTCCCTGTAACCCTGCATTTCCCGTTGTTAATTGCCTAATCGGCTCATACATGGACCCTGTTGGTAATTGGCATAACCAATCCACCTAACCTGCACATCTTTGAACTGCAGGAGGAAACCAGGACACCAAACAAAACCATGCAGACATGGGGAGAGTGTGTAAACTCTACACAGTTTCCTAAAACTGGAATCAAACCCAGGTCCCAGAGGCTGTGAGGCAATGCTGGCCACTGAGCCACATCTGCTTAAAATCTGCTGCCCCTTATTAACCTCCCCACCCCGCAATTGGCTGAATATATATTCCTTACCTCAGAAATCGGGTTGTCTAAGCGGATGTCTCAGTACAACCCAATGACAGCCCACATGTCCTGTGTGTCTGAATGGATATCCTATACACAACACCCTCCAGCCCACACTTTCTTTCATTTTCCAGAGACAGGTCTCCAGAGGCTTCATTGGGATGACAACTCCCACAATTCCTGAGGCAGGGACCACACGTGTGTGGGGAAACTCGGCACTGTACATGTAAAGAATGTGGGTGGGTTTTAGAGCAAGTGCTTTGGCGTAACTAGTGTAAAGCTTTTCACACTGATTGGTGGAGGGACTAATCTGCGTATAGTATTGATCTGTTGGGGGGGGGGTCAAAGTGTCACCACACCCACATGGGACCAAGTTCCATCCCCAATTCCTCATAACACTGGGAAAAGACCAATGGGAAACAAGGAAGGATCTGACCCATTCTCCCAGACTGAAGGTTCCTCTTCTGTCCAGGATCTGCCAGCTCCCTTTCTGTTTCCTTTTGTTTCATTCTGCTGTTACATTATTGACTTGCAGCAACTGAAGGGAAAGGAAATGAACCCAGAAAGGGTGCAGAGTCTAACCAGGGACGGGAAGTGGTGGCATGGATCTGTTTATCAGTAACTCCATGACAATGGGGAGGGTGTACATTAGGGGGTAGCAGAGTCAGAATGGTGGGAGAGAGTAAGTGGGCTGGAGGGTTACAGCTTTGCGGTGGGGGGGGGGGGGGAGGCAGAAGGGGAAAATATTCCAGAGAAACTAAAATTGTCTGTTCTGAATTTTCTAATCTGTATATATTCCTTTATACAGGGTGAGGATTTGCAGACTGAAATCTCAAAATCATGTGCCAATCATGATTAAGTTAAACAGAATTTGACAAACCAAACATGGGGAATCACTCGGCCAAACTCCTGCAACACTCTCCCACACAGCATTGTCGGTCTCTCTGCGCCAAATGGACTGTGAATGGTTCAAGACAACAGCTCACTACCATCTTCTCAAGGGTAACCAGAGATTGGGAATAAATGCTGGCTGAGCCAGTGATGCCCATATCCTGGAAATGGTTTCTATCTCTAGTTGCTGAACCCCAGTTGATGTTACTGCAGGATGATGAGGGATGCTGAGTGCATCCTCCAGGAGGCAGCACCATCACATTACCCCTGCCTACACCCACACAGTAACACCGCCACGTCACTGGAACAAAAGGCAGTGAAGCCAAAGGAGGACTTAGATATAGTACTTCGAGGTAAAGTCATGAAAGTGGATTGGAACACAGCAGGAACAGGAGACTGAGCTGGATGGTCAGCTGTTTCCCATTGAATGGTGGAGCAGGATTGAAAGGCCGAATGGCCTCCTCCTGCTGCTATCTCCCAGGTATGTATCCAGCCATGGAGCCTAGGGAGGAAGGAGTGGGCAGGACAGGGATTGTCCAGGAGATTACACCTCTACCTCAGGTTTCAGTGAGGGACGGTTTGACATTTGGCTTTACATCACAAAAAAACAAATTTGCAAACCTTGTGTTAAATTTTATTCCACAATAAATAAAAGTAAAATAATTGAAACTATCTGAATATAACGGTTTTTAAAATTTCAAGTGCCCTTTAGCACAAACTCCTGTCTACTCCCAGACTCCATCATTTTCCAGTTACTCAAACTCCAGGGAAATATTCCTTTCCTGTCTGAACCATTGGTTTGATTTAACTGCTTTTCGATGCTCGTTCTGTGAGCTGTGAAACATTCTTTTCTCCCCCATTTCTCCGACCCAGAAATGTGATCACACACAGCTGAGCAACCTTCCCACCATCAACATCATCATTATGTCATTTTGGTTTTTGTTAACATATACTCACCAGCAGTAAACCACCCGTGTAACCAATTGAATATTTCCAAACAAAGCCTATTACAGCCAAAGCAAACCATTACAAGTGACAGAGTGGGAAGGGACCAAATCAAAGTAGAGTTAAGGGTGAGAGCACAGCGGTGGAGATAAAGCACTGTATCCCCTGTGGTGCCCATCTCTATCTGAAGGCATCAAGAGCATTGATACACACCACATGCTCCTTCTCCAAGGACACCCTGCTGTGTAGCCTTTATCCTCAATCATGGAATAAAATCCCTACAGTGTGGAAGGAGAGCATTGTCCCGTCAAACCCCACCGACCGTCCGAAGAACAACCTACCCAGAGGTAGGAGGAAACCAGACACCTGGAGTGGACCCACACCGGTTGTTGACCAAGGCCGGACTCTAAACTTGTGCCTGATGCTGTGAAGCAGCAGTGCTACATTTATAATTTAAATCAAAACAGATTATCCCTGCTCGTTGTCACATTACTGTTTGTGGAGACTGACTGCCAAGATGCATCCTGTAGTACAGAAAGTGGCAATATAAATTCAGTCAACTCCAGCCCAGTTAATGTGATTAACAACCACAACATCAATACTCCAACAGTGTCATCATGTGCAAGGTCCAGTCCTGACTGTGATGAACAGTAACTGCAGAATCAGAGTCCTGCAGTGATGTGTGAACTCTACCCCACACGGAACAGGTGGATGACCACTTCCCTGTGTCCACTCAATGGGCTCACAGTCATGTTGAAGACTCGCCAAATCCCTTGTCGCATAGCGAGGTAAGCAGCTCCCACCCAGTGTGAACCCGCTGGGGTCTCAGCAGGCGGGATGAATCACTGAATCCCTTCTCACACACTGACCGTCTGAATGGCCTCTCCCCCTGTGTGGGCTCACTGGGGTCTCAGGGGGTGGTGCATTTGAGTGAATCTCTCCCCACACTGGGAGCAAGTGAATGACTTTTCCCCAGAGTGAGCTCGCTGCTGTTTCAGCAGGTCACTGAACGAATCTTTTCCGCGCACTAAGCAGGTGAATGGCCTCTCCACGGGGGGAATGCACTGATGTCTCCGCTGGTGAGAGATTTGAATGAATACTTTCTCACACATGGTTCAGGTGAAGGGTCTAAATCCACTGAGACATCTCTGGTGCCTCAGCAGATTGTAAGATCGAGTAAATCCCTTTCGCATACATGACAGGTGAGCGCCCTCTCCACAGTGTGACTGTGTCGGTGAGTGTCCTGCTGGGAGGGGGAGATAAATTCCTTCCCAAAATCCACATATTTGCATACCCTCGCCCTGGTCCCGTCATAATGGTGTCTTCCCAGATCACATGACTGGTTAAATATTCCACCACATGCATAACATGGGAATGATTTCTCTGGGCTGGGAATGCTGCTTTCCCTTTCCATATTACCGATAAGGATCAGGACCTGCGGAATTGGATGACTCTGCAGTTGATGTGATGTTAAAGCTGAATTTCCCATCTAGGAACACTCTCTCTCTGTAAAACAAGATTTTTTTTTTCCCCTGTCATTACTACAACTCCCAACACCAGCTCTCCAGCCAGTTCTCCTGAACTTCTAAATTTGGACTAATGCCCAAATTACCTCAGTAATGTGTCTTTCTCTCATTTGTTTCTGAAAGTAAATTAGGAACATTTTGAATAACTTTACGCATTTTACCAGAAGAACCCATACCTATTCTATCATTTACAAGTTTTAACTCATGAGAAATTTGTTCCCTGCTCCAATGACAGTTATAATGCTCTGACCACTTCTACAGAGCCAGTGCAAGTCAATTCTAACAATTATCAATAGTTTGTACCTAAACAGGATGCCCCCACAACAGGAAGTACATTGACACTCAATACCCTTAAATTGTGTTTTTTCTTAAAGCTCCTCATGTGTCTGGCAATCTGGCAATACAATTGACGATATTTTATACAGTAACCTTACAGTCTCAATTGCCATTTCCAGTCCATGAAGCAGCCAGTAACATGTATCAGTGAATTGAATTCTAACCACAGTATTGCTCTGGCTGGAGAGATTGAGGAGTATGAAACTGTCTTCTCTGGAGTATCTAAAATAAAACACTTGAACAAAATTCTTCAAGAGTTCGATAGGACAGATACAGGAAGGATGTGCTCCTGGCTGGTGTGTCTGGAATGAAATCAGCACTAACTGTGGTATCTTTACCCAGCATCCCCTTTAGCTGCATAAATGTTTAAGATATATTTGCTGCTCTTATTCCACTCTCTTGATCACTCCTGTTTGAAACTGCTGTAGTGTTGGGTGCCATGCAAATTGATAACATTTGATTCCCATCCCAAATCCCCTCTGTTTCTGTGTCTCACTTTAGTTCACCGAGACCGTCATTCAATCTGACCTCTTTACAAACCCTGCCCTGATATTTCCTCAGAGGGCTCAGAATGAAATGTTCACAGAATTATTACTGCGCAAAAGGAGGCGATTGGCTCATCAGCTCTCCAAAAGATCACCTCACCGAATGCTGTTCTTCTACCTTTACCCCGTAAACCTTCCCATTCGTCCTCTTCCAGTAACTGTTCAATTCTATTCTCTTTATTGTACCTGGCTCCACCACACTCTTTGGCAGTGCATTCCTGACCATAAACATTCTCTGCATGAAAACGTCACATGTTATTCCTTTCTCAATCTCTCTACATCGGTACCTCCTCATTGTTGATTCTTTCATGAATGTGAACAGTTTGTCCTGATCTACTCTCACTAGACCCCTGTTGGAGGTATCTTTACCCTCTATCCCCCGGGATGGTGGATATCATCTTCCCCCGGTCACAGGAGACTAGTGCGAGACCATTCAGGTGCTCTCACTGTAGGACTGTGTTCAGTACACCATCCAGCCTCACTGTACTCCAGAGAATATACACTGGGGAGAGGCCATTCACCTGCTCGGAGTATGGGAAGCAGTTCACTCAGATATCCAGCTTAATGAAACACCAGCGAGTTCACAAGTAACCACGGCGATTGGGTTTATTTTGTTTGTTCATGGGATCATGGCATCACTTGCTGGGGCAGCATTTGTCATCCATTCTGACTGCCCAGGAGATGGTTCAGAGTCAACCCCATTATTAGGGTCTGGGTTCACGTGCCGACTGGACCAGGTCAGAATTAACAGTTTCCCAGGCCCAATGACATGAAGAGTTGATTTCTGGTCTATTATCCTATTTCGCAAATAGTAATGAATAATGTTTGCAGTTGAATTAAAAGTGAAAGACCAAAATGGGTTTTATTCTGATTGAGCACGTCCTCTTGTTTTCTCAGTTGTTATTGACAATCTCATTCCCCCCGCACCAGAACCTGTTCCAGAGAGTGTTACAGAAAAGGCAGAATGGTCAGCTGCAGCTGGTCACCTGACCGGTCACTGGACCCAAAGGTTCACTCTCCACAGATGCTGCCAGACCTCCTGAACATTTCCAGCAATGTCTGTTTTTGTTTCTGATTTCCCAGCATTTGCAGATCATTAGTTTTTCAATATTCATCTTGTCTGTTGCAGAGGAGTTTATTGATTAATTTAGAGGGTTTTGAAAATTGCAAGTTAAGCCACAAATCTGCGATGATCGATTGAGTGGCAGAGCAGGGTTGAAGGGGTGAACGGCCGCCTCCTGTTCCAATGGAAGTTGTCCATCTGCAGCTTGTGGTAACATTTCCCCTCACTGCGCACTTCACCTCCATGTCTAACACACTGTTACTGACTGAACAAACCTCCTGTGTTTGCACCAAACCTGCTCATGTTCAGTGGCTCCCTGTCTTGCCACCCGGGTTTACCTCTCATGGAATGCTGTCTTGTATTACTGCGGGAATGCCCACAAAGGACTCAGCCGGGGTTTGTATCCCCTGGGATCCACAAACCCCATTTATTTCCTCCTTCCTCTCTCATTCTGGCTATTGAATTCTCAGTTTCATCCATTCTCCTGTCATGTTCTTCAACATGCCCATGTGGGTGGACTACAGGCAGCTGGGATTTAATAAAGTGAAGTGGGGATTAGGCAGAACCACGAGGAGAGGTGCCAGCAAAGACCATTCTTATTGTAACAGCAGAGTTTCTCCGTGGCCCAGTGAGTGCTGAGATACCTGAGATTATGGGGGAGGCAGATTCAATCAGGGATTTGGGAAAACACTCAGACACTCACCTACCCATCTGATTGTTAACTCAGATAGAAAGACAAAATAATGATACACATTTAGATAACAACTTTGACCTGGGGCAATGAAACATGCTTCAGACCCACCGATTCCAACCTCAAATCTCTCAACCCACAAAAACAATGCTTCGTCCGTCTGCCAGGTTGTCCCTCAGCCTCCTCTTTTCTTGAGAAAAACATTTTGAGTTGTTCAGCCTTTCCTGGTGATTATAAGCTCTATGTTCCTGTAAGATTTGGGATGAATCCTTTCTTATTTTTCTGTTCCTTGTGAGTTATGCCAGCTGACCTGTGCAGGTTTCGGTTGGAGTATTTGTTTTGCAAATTCATTCTCACACAGACAGTGTGAAATTGCTGTAAAACAGAAGGAAAGGATTAAGTGAGAACCCACAGAAACACAAAGGCAGCGTGTGTACCTGAGCTGAATGAACCTGACATTAGAAAAACGTGACGACAATCACAACTAGTTAGAATCACAGAATCCCGTAGGTGCAGAAAGAGGCTATTCAGTCCATCGAGCCTACAATGAACTGCTCTCCCACCCTACCTCCATAGCTCCACATTTACCATGGCTAACCCAACCCTCCGAACCTGCACACTACAGGCCATGTGAGCATGGCCAATAGAACAAACCTGCACATCTGTGGGAGGGTCGCAGATTACATCCAAATGCTCGGAATTGTGGATGAAGGCTCACGAATATTTGACTCTGACACAAATGTTCTGTTTTTAAAAAATAGAATCTGGGTGAAACTGCAACCAGAAAGATTTCCAATTATCTCTGGAGTAAGAGAAATCAAAACTTGTGCCTCTGACCCAGGGGCCACAATGAATGTTAAAGAGGCCTGGGAAACATCAGAAATGTAACAGGTTGTGAGCAAGGTGGGGGTGAGACAAGGACAAAAAGACAGTCTGTCATACGGGGGAAGAAAAGCGAGATCAAACAGCAGAAATGGTAGTCCCTCAAGGTCAGATGGAATGGAATTAGGGCTGGGAAAGAAACCAGGAAACAAGGTATGCAGCTGTCAAATACTTTGGAAAAACAGATTGTAACTACATAGAGGGCAGATTTCACAGTCTGAAATTGTTGCTCTTATTTTTGAGTACAGAACATTGTAAAGCCTGGTTAGTTCTATTACAGCAACATACATAGGATGGGCCAAGTGGCCGCGATCTGTGCTGTAAGTTTCTGATATTTTTATCTGACATTTGGAGTTCAAGTCTGATGACGTTAATACATTTTCAAATTGGACTGGAGTTTAATATTCTGGAGAAATGACAAACAAATCACATTGATCCTATTCTGGTCCATAGCCCTGCATGCTCCAGCATTTAAGTTACATCCATGTCCTGCTGGTGGGACAGGACATACAGGGATGGTGATGGTGGTGTCTGGGACATTGTAAGGAATGATTCTGACTGTGTAAGGCCGTTGGTTGACAGTCTGTGATCCAGCTCACCCAATACGATGCAGGCAGGGTGAGAAACTACATTTGGAGCTCCTCTGCTCACCAGTTCCTTTCCTTCCTCCTGCTTTTATCTTATTTATTTCTCTCTCACTCACCCCCTTGCAGTCTCTGACACAAATGTCTCAACTTTGAATCATGATACCAGGATAACCCTGTACCCCGTGTCTCACTACTTTCTGAATAAGCCTTCCATGGGGAACGTTATCAAACACATTGCTGAAATCAGTATACACCACATCCACTGCTCTATCCTCACAAATATGTTTGTCACATCCTCAAATAATTCAGTAAGATTTGTGAGGCATAACCTGACGCTCAAAAAGCCATGCTGGCCATCTCTAATCAATCTATACTTTTCCAAATAAATCCTGTCTCTCAGAATCCTCTCCAATAATTTGTCCACAACTGATGTAAGACTGACTCATCAATGATTCCCAGGATTATCTTGATTACCTTGTTTGAAAAACGGAATAACGTTTGCAACCCTCCAATCATCTGGTATGACTCTAGTGGATAGTGAGGATGCAAAGATCATTGCCAATACACAGTAATCCCTTCCCACGCTTCCCATAACAACCTAAGTTATGTCCTTTCTGGCCCAGGGCCCTTCTCTACCCCCATGAGTTTTCAATATGTTCATCACATTCTCCGTCTTAACATGGGTTAGTTTGACCATATCAGCCTGTTTCCCATTGTCCTCACAAAAAACAACGTCCCACTCACTCATGAGTACTGAAGCAAAGTAGTCATTAAGGACCTCCCCGACCTCCTCTGACTCCTGGCACAAGTTTGCTTCACTATTAGGGGTATACATGTGGAATTATGTCTCAGCACTGAATTAATATAAAGATATTGCAGTGTACAATCACTCGATTACTTTGAATATTGAACTATATTTTAACTGAGAAAAAAGTTGAATTGATTTGATTATATTTCACTTCACGCTAAAATTTATTGTATTTTGAACCACAATAAGAGTTTCGTTTGTACATATATAAAACTTAATTAAAATTAATCGCACGTTTATGTACAGAAAATAGAATTACCATCTGCTTGTTCCTTCCATTTTCAATGAATGTTCATTTTGAATTTGTGGAAGGTGTACATTGTTGAAAGGAAGGGGAATTGCCTTCAGCTGAATATTCACATTGAATGACTGATGTATTTTACAAATCAAAGTACAATAATCATACAGTTTTGTCAATTTGTATTTCAAAGAATTGTCATGAGATTCCTGTTTATTTAAGTCTATCATTCCTTTATTCTATTGTTATTGTAAAATATTGTTTAATTTCCAGTCCATTACACACAGAAACTACCTAATCAATTCCCATTCAAATTACTGCAATAAACAGCTGATTAGTTTTCATTTGTGTAACCACATTAAACATAATATTACAATCCTGCCCGTCCTGAGTGGGAACATTATGAAAGGAGATTGTGGAGCTGTGGCAGTTTCTCTATTACTAGACCCGAGAGAAGGTTTCAAGTCACACCTTCAACAGAAATATATGAAGAGCTGCTCTGAATGGTGATTAGAGAGTACATAAGCACAGATTGAATTGCTTTTCAATCTAATGTTAGATCTGCTTTTGACTATTACATCAATAATCACAAAATCTGATACTTACTTGAGTCAGGTTACCAAGAAATATGTGTTGGAAAATTCATTTTTGCTACGTTGCTTTTACAAAAGACTGACATCTGTCCCTGTTTTCTCTAACTGTAAGAAATCTGAAGAGGATTTTCACTTTTACGAAAAAAGTGGAGCTGTTTCCCATATAAATTAATGTTTCTTCAAACAACGCCTTTTCAGCTTATGAAAGGTTTCATAATAATGCTTTACTTTCGGATTGTGGGGATATCTGCATCTAATTCTGTCGCTTATAAGTTCCTGGAGAATATTTGAAAATGTTGCAGAATTAAACATTCTAAGTAATGAGATTGATCTTTGTTTAGTTGCAAAGGGGCAAGTCCAAACAATTGAAACACATTAAACATTATTTTCTAGTTATATACATTGGAAAGAAAGTTGATATCTTCTTCAGTAAACTAACAAATGCTCCCACCTATTACTCGTCAGTCAGCTGATTGCCTACTTTGTAACTAAATATTGTGATTCATCTAAATATTACTCTGTCCTTTGATCAAAGTGAATTTGTAATTGTTGTTCAGTTTATGAATTGCCGGAAACTTGTTTTTATTTTTCCATTCACCTGTTCATTTTGACCGTAAGGTTGAAATACTTTGAAAATATTGGAGTTTGTTCATTTAAAAATAAGGTTTGCACATCTCTCACATATCTCATTTCTTGTATTATGATTCAAGAATGTTTCCTGGTGGAATTCAAGTAAATTCCAAACATTTGTTCACTTCAAATAAGATCTGTAATACCCAATTATCAATCTGTTGTTAATGTTTCAGCTGGTTACACTGACATTGATTAGGTACTCATTCAGAGAGATCAACTGGCAATTATAAACTATTTGCAGGATTATTGAATTGAAAGAGAGATACAGACGGGCAATCATATTTTGGAAGGAATTGCTTTTTCATTCAAACGTGTCGGCTGTTCAAGAATTCTATATTGTGATCCATTGGTTTTCTTGTCGTGAAATCAAATTTATAATTCATGTGAATTTTAATGTGTTCTGTATTTGTATCAGATTTAAAAATAAAAAGTCGAGAAATTAACATGAAAACTTCAGTGAAAAGAAAGCACAGTAAACTAAATTTACAGATGCAACCTTTAGTATTACCTCTGAATATTCAGACAAATATTTCTAATGTCAAAAGAGCATGGTCAGGCAGCATGCGAGGAGCAGAATCGACGTTTTGGCCATGAGCCCTTCATCAGGAATCTTTTTTGATGATGGCCGAATGCCCGACAGGCCGATACTCTTTGAATGTGCCTTCCCTTTTCCAATGCTACAGCTTTCCTCACCTTCTACAAATATGTTTAATGAACATGAACTGAAAATGTTAGCATCAGCAGTTGAACAAGACCAAATTGACACATTTTTTCCAATATTTATAGTGAAAACCTGTTTGAGAACATGCAGAAAATTCGATCGAACAACATCTCTTGCCGTTAGAATCCCTGGCCATTCATAATAAAGAATAACCATGCTTTGAACAACCAATATGGTGTATAACGACTGAACTGAAATACCAGAGGACACCGATTGTATTTATTGGAGGTAATGATAACCAGATCCTTACTGTGATAGTGGTAATTGATCTCCTAGACAATAAAATTTTACTGTGATTATTCCACTGAACAGTAATTAGATGGTCATGAAGATCTTTGTGTGGCTTTATGTGCAGCGTTTTGTTTGAACATTGATTTCAGTAACATTGAGATATTTTACAAGATTAACAATTGACACTTAAAGGTAAGTTTTAAATGCAACGTTTAAAAAAAATGTTAGTTTTGGATAGCGAAACACAATTCGAAGTTTATCGAATCCCTACTGTGTGGAAACAGGCCATTTAGCCCAACAAGTCTACACTGACGTTCCAAAGAATAATCCACTCAGCACCATTCTTCTCGCAGATTACTGGACATTTACCCTGACTAATGCACATAACGTACACATCCCTGAACAGAACGTGCAGCTAAGCATAGCCAATCATCCTAACCTGCATATCTTCGGATTGTGGGAGAAAACCAGAACATACAAACTCCACACATACATGTGTCCGAGGATGGAATCAAACCCAAGTGCATAACACTGTAAGACACGAGTGCTAACCACTGATCTTCTGTCCTCAATGCCCAGCCCCCATGCAAGAAGTGAAAAAGTGAGAGACGTGCAAAATAAAAATCACTAACAAATCATGAATGAGCAATAATTAGAAAATTAATATGATCACAGGACACAACAATATTCAGGTGAATTTCATTGTTTAACAACAAATTTGGGAATGAGTTAACAAATGACTAACGAGAAGTGACATTTGTTTGTTTTACTGATGGAGAAATTGACTTGCTTTTCATCTTTGCAACACTGCAGAAAAGTGGTTTATGTGCCTGAAATGTTTGAAGTAAGCTCTTTCCAATAAAAAAAATCAATGCAATTCCATCGACTTATTCATCCTTAAGACTCAAACATTATCAAATACTTTCCAGCAATTTAGAACCAGCAGAATTAGTCACTTTTATTTCGGGAACGCAAATAGAATAAACAGCAGATTCTGTGAATTAGTCAGTCAATGCGATTATTCTGCTGAAGACAACATCCCTTCTTTGCACAATACTCAACTTCGAAAAATTCAAAATGTATTGTCATTGTTTAATGAGACAATACAGAGATGTTAATTCTTTTTGATTTGACTTAACAAAACGCCGGAATGTTACATGATTTTGTTGCGTGAAAAATACTTAAATCTTATTGTGATCAGAAATACAACAAATGTTCGCATCGAAGTGAAATATATTCAAATTAGTTCAACTATGTTTCCGCGAGTAAAGTAAAAATTCATATTAATAATGATTGAGATTATACACTACAATATATTTAGTTATTAATGTAAAGAGCCGTAATTCCACATTTACGGCAAATACTGGATTGAATAATTATTAGGTATGAGCAACAACGGAATATAAAATTCGATCAATGAATTTAGAAATAATGAGAAATCTCGTTTTGCTATGTGACTGAGGAATATTTGAAAACAAACAGGAATTGTTGCAGTGAAAAGTAATTGTTGGTCTGTGAATTTAAAGGCTGTGACTATGGAGATCATTCAAATAAGCAAACATTAGACGGTCACAATTAATGTTGGATGCGAAGTCCTTGGACCCATTGTGGGAAACTTGACCTGAAAATCAAGTTTCATGTTGTAGTGTTGGTACTCAGAAAATATTGGTCAAATTAAAATCTGAATCTCATTTTACTTGTTCAAAATACTTTCTTAAACAATTGTGCAAGTATTATCATGACAATGACGTGATAATTAATGTTGCAATTTGAGCAATGAAGATGATTCAATATTTCAAAAACACATTGCTGTGATGTTGATTGGATATTTATTAAAATTCGTAAATTGTGGAATAGAATATACTAACTAGCTTTATGAATTGAAGAAAAACTGAACCAGTGATTATAGAACAATTTTTTTCTTTCTTGACTAAAAAATGCAGAAAACACAAGAAATACGAATTTCTATCAAATAGTTTCCTCATGGAGACATGTTATTTTAATTTAGATGATTAATATTATGAACAGAGTTCAGACATTTGTGTCAGAATTTGGGAGAAAGTTAATAGATAATGAAAGTGAGCATGAAAGTGAACAAATGATGCAGTCAATGATATTTGGTACATAAAGTAATTATAAAAATTGTTCATTATTGTACAGTGATGAATAATGTTGGAATAGAAAAGACAAAAAAGAATCAATATGTTCAAAGCAGTTCTTTTCTTACAATTAAATGAAACCAATAATCATTTTGCACAGCACGTGATTTTAAAACACAGTCATTTCATGTGTTATGTAAACTGAAAACTACTTCCATTTTGCAAAAGTGGAGTCTTTCCCAAATTCAAAATTTAGGTCTGCTGAATTATACTTCAAAAATGTTTGTAATTTGTAATATCTCTTGCACACAAATTTAAAATAAGTAAACTTAAAGATTATTAGAATGACAAAACGTTTGTTGTTTGCATGATTGTGTTACAGTCAATATCTGTGATAAAGTAGAAGCATTGTTTTAAGCAACATAAATCATCTTTAACTACTGAACTGAAATAGAAGATATCAATTGCACTTGTTGCATGGAATAGTAAACAAATGGTTACTGTTGTCATTGGTTTCAGGAGCAATAAGGTATTTTACTGAACAATAATCAGATGGTGATGGAAGTCTTTGTGTTGCTTTATGTGTATTGTTTAGTGTGAACATTGGGTTCGATAAAATTGACATATTTACATGAATTAGGAACAGATCGATAATTGGGTGGGAATGACCTGATTTAAAATCAGACAGTTTTTAATATTTACGAGGATTGCTGAGTGAAACGTTCTTAAACCATCATGCAATTAACGGGATAAGTAAGAGGTATGCAAATTGAACTTTCAAATGAGCACACCCTGATATTTTCACACCATTTAAGTGTCATACTCAATATAACTAGATGACCGGAAAGCTAAAAACAAATCTCACACAATTGATAAACTGACCAGTAATTAAAAATTAATAAATAATAGCAAGTGGCATTTATTTATTTTACTGAGAATTCATTGGTCTTTCCTCATAGCACTGGAGCATAAAATTCTGTGTTGTATTAATTAAGATCTACAGAACAAGAGAAAATTAATGACTATCATGACTTTGTATATTTAAGCTTTATGACTGCAACATTCTCAAATATTTTCTGAGGAATATTGATTGAGTGGAGTTAGATACATTTTGCTCTGAGTGACCAGAAGAAAGTATATAGCAGATACTGTGAATATTGTAATGGACGATTATACCTCCAAATAATCTACAGACATTGTGACTGGAAATATAGTATGTGTCAGCATCGAAGTAAATTACAATCAAATCAATTCAAAAATGTTTCCAAGTTTAAAATAAATGCAATATTCACAATGATTGAGAGATTGTACATTGCAATGTCCTTGCAGTATTTATTGCACATAAGCATAATTCCACATTTGTAGCCCTTACTGGATTACACAATTATTAGATATAAGATATATTAGCAATAAAGGGATTTAAAAATACATATTCGTGAATTTGAGAATAATGAGATATCCCATCTTGATATTAGACTGAGTAATATGTAGAAATGAAGAGTAATATTGTAGGGAAAAGTAATAGGAGCTTTCTGAATTTCAACGGCTGAGATAATTGTTATATTTCACCTGAGCAAAAATCAGACATTTATAATGAATGTTGCCAGGGAAATTCTTGGTCGTTTGGTATGTGCATGGGCCTGAACAAATAGGTATTAATATAGTAGCATTGACAATCAGAAATAATGATTGTTTTTTTTTAAACACCGCATTTTTACAAAGTCTATGTTAAATTGCTGTTCAATTATTGTAATTGATAATTGCTTTAAGAATCCTAACAGATAAATTGACTTAATATTTTTGAAAACACTTTTCTCTGATGTTGATTGGATATTCATTAAGATTAGGGAACTGAAAATTAAAGCATAAAACTTCGCTCTATGATGTGAAATAAAAACTTTCAGCAGCAATTGAAAAAAAAGATTTTGTTTAAAAATGCAGGCATTGCAAGATTTATATGCTTCCAAGAGTTTTCTTGAAGAGTCATGTCAATTTTATTGATGTAATTTTTATCACAATAAATCCTTTGACATTTATTTCAGAATTAGGAGGGGAAGAATTTGGCCATGGATGGGACTTTTACTGTGAACAAAACATAGAGTCAATGAATTTCATCTGGAAAGGAATTCTCATAATTGTGTGATTATTGTTCACTGACATCTAATATGGGAGGAAAAGGAGAATTGTCAACATTTCCAAGCAATATTTTTCTTACCGTGAAATGAAAATAAAAATCATTTTGGAGGGCAACTTGTTTGAAAAAAGGAAGCAGTCATTTCATTTGACATTTGAGCTGAAAACTCGTTCCCGTTTCCCCCATTGTAGTCTTTACAATAATTTAAAACTTCGTGTTGGTTGAACAAAAGAACAAATTGATAAAATCAAAATGTTTCCTTGTAAACTAAAAAAAGTAAATGTAAAGCAATTTTATCCTGAAAATTATATCGCTCTGAATGTAATCATTTCACACACAATAAATGTTCATGTTGAATTGAAATGTCATCATAGCTGTAGAAGTGTTTTCCCCTGACAGGGAATGAAGACTCAGGAGGCAGGCTGAGCTGAGGCATGTGCAGCAATCAGTTAATGAAGGGATCATCCCCGAGGCCAATCACGGAAGGGAGATCCATGACACACTGTAACATATACAGTAAAAAGCAGCATTTTATGGACTTTCTGCATCACAATGGCCACATGCAATGTGGTTACAGCCCTTCCCTCCTCATCCAAACACCCAATTGAATCACATAATCGCAGATCGGCATTCTCATGGACATCCCCATATTCCAATTGGGAACTTTCCATGCGTCTTATTGACATAGATTCCAAAGTTATTCCTGAACTCTCTCGGGCCTCTCAGGATACCTTATCAGTTGGGAAGTTTTGAATTCTGCTAGTCATTATATCAAAGCCAATTACTCCTTATATTTTTCACTGTCTTATTTATGTATGTACGAAGAAATAGAAAAGACAGTTAATTTTAGCTTACTTGCTATAAGATTAGTAATATGACTTGTGTTATAAAGTTCGTTATATTGTGTAAAATTATACAGCTACTCTTTCTGTCAGGACTTCATAATTCATGGGCAATCAACATCATACCGTGAAGTTAATTGCTAAAACTAAGTAACTTCAAATCTCAGTCTAAATGCTTTGCTATGATGTTTATAGTAGGCATTGGTTACATGTATCAAACTTATGTTGCAAATTTCCCCTATTATACTCAAGAATCTGTAATTAGAACCTTTGTTTAATGTTCTGAGTAACTGTAAAATAATAACTATATCTGACAAATGAACTCTTCTGTTGTCATAATAGCTGCTTAGTGAGTTAACTGGGCTGCACCCTGCAGCTGCTGTTTATTCATTTATTGGGACAATTATCCTTTCATTTATGAAGATCAGGATTGGTCATTTGTCTGTATGTCGGCATGCTCTTATAAAGAAATGTCTGGAATGTTGTAGTCCTGGCGTTGGACTCGGTCCATTGGTAGTGTGCTTTCTTTTAATTTAAGGCTGGAACAGAATGTTAGTCTAGTTTATCACCCCCGACACCTTGTATTTTAGTTCTAAGGTAGGCTGCCTGTTTTTGAAAGTCAGGCATTTTGTATGAGCCGATATGGACCATTCTATTCCAGGTGGGGGCAGCCCAGAACAGCAAATCAACTAAGATTCAAGTATTGAAATAAAAATCACCATTCGCTACCATTGGTATCTGTAAAATGCAATGCGTTCATGTTACTGAGCCTTAACTACACACTTAAAACTAGATACACTGGATTTGGTCAATTCTTAACTATTAGATATAAGCAACAATTAATCTTAAACACATTTCATAGCGAATTTAAAAATGATTAGAAATCTCATATAGCTGCCCGTCATGTGTAAAAATGAACAGCATTTATTGGAGTGTAAAATAATCACACCTCTCTTAATATGTCACGAAAAATATTAATCCAATGATTTCTGTGAACATTCAAATGAGAAGGAAACAGATATTACCTGTGAGTGTTGGATAAGGAATCATTAATTAGTTTGTATTTGTGTTATCCTGGAATAAAAGAACTTTTTTAAAAAATAATGACACTAAGAAATACTGGATTAAATTAAAATGTGAATTTGACGATGTTTGTTACAAAACCTAAACTGTGTGATTTTTGGAATGACAATGAATTGATAATTAATTTTAGAACTTTGGCAAAGTAAATGATTCAATATGTCTAAATGGATTTGCTCTGATGTTGAATAGATATTTCTTAATCTGTCAGCCGAGAATGCAAATTCTGGCATGATGATGTGGCAAGACATTAGACATTCAGTGAGCATTGATCAGAAATGGTTTGTCATTCAAAATTCTCAGATCTTCACAATTTCTATACTTAGTTTCTCTACTTTTCTTCTGAAGAAATATAATATATAATAAGAACAAATTCTGCATTGTACTTAATTCATGCAATTTTTCATCTCATCAATATTTAGACATTTGAGTCAGAATTATAAAGAAAGTAAGCCATAAGGGAGATTTATTTTCACAGAAGCATACAGTCAACAGCATTTATCAATGTATTTGTTTCGATGCTGTCTCTGAATAAACAGGTAAATACATTTAATGGGGATCTTTTGACAATGTAATGAGCCACAATTAAATTTTTATCATAATATTTGGCTTGGAAATCAGAAAAAAATCCTATATTCAGGACTTGCTTCATCTCGATACATGTTACGTGTAGTATCCTCAGTCATAAGAAATAAGGTGTCATCATGGGTCTGGGAAAGATATAGTGTGTAAATTATAATAAGGTTTCTCTTACGTATCTTTGGATCTGGTGAGACTGTAATATTTGCTCTGATTATTCATCCTGAGAACAATAAGGCACGTACAAAGCGTATTTCACCGAACAGTAATTTGGTGGTCTTGAAGACCATTACGAGTACTTTGATTTCAATAATGTTGAGCTGATTTCCATGATCTGGGAAATATTTTACAACATTTTACGAAAATTCTGGATTCTCAGCATTCAATGGGTTTCATGAAAACACCCTTCATTAGTCGTCATTATCAAGCGAGGTGTATAATGCTCAGGCACTGGCTGCAAGTCAAGGTGCCAGGAAGTCTGCATAAAACTCTTCAAAGCTCAACTCTCGGGCTGGTTGTGACTGGAACTCTCGAACCTTTGTGACCTCTTTGACTGGTCTTTCCACAATTTTCTGGAGCTGATTATTTTGTCTAATGTTTGCTTTAGTTTGGCCTTTTTAGTTCCGATTTCTCCAGCGGTCGGAATATTTAGAATGTTCAATTATGTGCGACAGGTCACTTGACGTTACTGGACAGGGAAAATATGATTGGGAGATGCCGGTGTTGGACTGTGGTGTACAAAGTTAAAAATCACACAACACCAGGTTATAGTCCAACAGGTTTAATTGGAAGCACACTAGCTTTTGGAGCGACGCTCCGTCATCAGGTGATCACCCGATGAAGGAGCATCGCTCCGAAAGCTAGTGTTTTTCCAATTAACCCTGTTGGACTATAAACTGGTGTTGTGTGATTTTTAAATTTGTACACCTCAGTCCAACACCAGGATTCCCAAATCAGATCAACCATGAGTTCGTTGAATGGTTGAGCAGACTCCTTGCGCTGAATAGCATACTTCCACTTGGTTTAACATTTCGTCTAACGCCTTATTTTATTCATAAGTTCAGAATTGTGAGGGGATGGGATGAAGTGACATAAAAGGTTTATTGAACAGATCAGACACAGCAGGAACAAGGCTCATAAACTCAGGAAGAAGAAATATGCTGTGGCCTGGGGCAACAAATGACACTGGGCCCAGCACAGGTGGCTGTGTACAGAAGCTGTGATTGCTGAAGAAAGTTGCTAGATATTATACAGTTGGCAAGTCAGTGATCACGCTGGATGATGGATCGTTGAATGATTCACACACAGCAGAAAGTTGTGAAAGAATGAAATGTTTTTTTCATTGGAGACATTTTCTGTGGTTCCAATTCCGATTGACTGTTTGAAATACTGATCAGATTTTTGTGTGAAGTGTTAGGTTAAAATACTCATGAACAACCCCACTGGATAAGCCTGTGCTTCCGATCTGTAGGTTTTTTTTTCTTTCTTTCGATGTAAATTCAAAGAAAGACAAGATGGAATGGAGGGCGGAAAGAAAAATGGGTTCTTTCTCATTTCACCAATTTCATCTACAATTGAATAGAATGGCTGCTCTCACTCTTCATTTCGACTTTAATGTGGTGTCGATTATTTGTGAATCTCCCGTGCAGTGAAGGGCAAGAACAAGATTCTCGATCCAGTGTATACCAGAGTGTGAGCTGCAAATAAAAACTGCTAGAGCGGTACATAAAGTTAGCAACCAGAGTGTGACTCGAACCTGTGAATGTAGAGCACAGCGGTATAATTACCCACCACCATAATTCCTCGGTCCCCACTGCACATTTTGTAGAGGGGTGACATATGACCACACCATTGTGATTCTGCCTTCACCAGAATTATAGTAACAGCAAATTCCAATAAATAGCCATGCTGGTCAGAATGAATAACTGTCATTGATACATTCTGAGTCGCAAGAATCGCTGATTTTTTCGTTTCATTTTAATTTTGCTGAAACCTCACCATGTTCATTAATAATCAGAAGTGAATTAGATATATCTCATTGGAACGATTAATGTTGTATTCAAATTTGCTCGGACTTTATTTCAGCTTAAGGAAAATACTGCTAAGAAAAACAGAGGGTTAAAGTGCAAAAGAAAACCCACCAGTTTTGTTGCTCGTTGCTTTGGCAAATTTCACAGAGAACTACATGGATCAAACATCATGGTGTTTGTTCTCACATCCTGACCGCATGTGATGAAAGCAGGAAGTCGTTCTCCAAGCAACTGGTCACTTCCTATTCATTATTTAATATCTTCCATTCAGAATAAATAAAAAAAATCCACTCAGTTCCATTTACAATGTTTTTGGAACCAAATCTTATTCAGCTGCACACATTAAAGGAATTTCTTTACATTTAAAGTCAACTAACTTAGACATTGTTTCCCCACAACGTCCGACCGACTACACCCCATCCCTACACCTTTACCTACCCACACGCTGTGTCTCTCCTTGTGAAATTTATTCCTTGCATGTCAACAAAAGTGCCTTTCCAAATATTTTGAAAACCAGATTCTGGGAGTGACAGCGATTCTGTTCTCATCATTTCTTTCTCCTTCAAAGGTTTGATTAAAGGTATTGAACACCTGATATCTAGATGTTTCCTTACTTGAAAGATGGAATTTTCCACCTATTTACTCTGACCAAACATTTCATAACCTGCAAAAAAAAACATTAAGTCTTCCTTGGTTCAAGGCTAACTGTTCTCAGTTTTCCAAGAAGACAAGTGAATAAAATCTCATCTTCAGTACACCCCCATCAGCATCTTCTCTCATAGCTTTACACCCCAGTAAACCCCGTCATTATCAATTCATGGAATCACAGAACCCGACATTGCAGAAAGAGCATTTCAGTCAATCGGGCCGGTATCGACTCTCTGAAGAGCATCTCACCTAGACCCACCTCCCCTCCCTATTTCCATATATTTCACCTGAAGAAGGGGAATCCCTCCCCCTTATGATTTCAAATAAACCTGTTGGAGTATAATCTGACGTCCTGTGATTTCTGACCTTATCCCCACATTACCCATGGCTAATTCACTTAACTTACTTAATTCACTCCCTGGACACGAGAGGGCAACTTAACTTTGCCAATCAACCCAACCCTCCCTCTGAAAACCAGTGCGAATTACTGAGACAATGTTCCATCATACTGAGTAAATGCTGTGTCATTTTGTAATGGTTTTATACCCTGGTAACAGCCTCATCAGAATAAATGAACCCAAATTCAATGTAACGAAACGCTACTCTGTCCTATACAATTTCATTCGTGCTGCGGGAAATGCTTCTGCACTCATATTTGAATGTGTGTACGTTGTTTCTTCCTCAGCTTCCTGCTTCTAGTAAACACTTCAATCCGGAACAAGTCTGTCAAATACTTTTCATTCCAACACAGTCACAAGGTGAAGTTTGCAGAAGGTACGTGTTTGGCCGTTCACTGACACACAGCCTTCCTGAGAGCTGCAGTCTTTCCCCACCTTTATTCAGGCAGCACTGTCCTTCCTGTGACATGCCCCATCTAGAATAGAAGGACAGGTATCAATACCCGCACTTGGGAATGGAGCGACAGTTTTAAAATATTTACACTGTCCCCAGCGGAGAATTGAGCCCTGTGACAGGCGGGGATACTAACTACTATACTACCGAGAACAAGAGTGTCAAAGGAGGCCCTTCAACCAATTGTGGCCACACTTCTCAAATACAACTGCCTAATGAACTGAATCACATTTCACAATTCTTACCACACAGCCTTATATGTCTTGGCATCACAAGCTCACATCTGAATATTTATTCAGGTTGTAAGGGTTTCTGTCGCTCTGAACAATGCAGATAGTATATTCCAAATTCCAACCACCCACTGGCTGATAAAGCTTTTTCGTACATCTTCGCGACTGCGCTACTCAGTTCCTCTGATTCTAGGGCTGGGAATTGGGACTATGTGGCAGCAGTGGTTACTGCCTTGTTTGGGGAAACTGGTGAAGTAGCCAATGTTAAACTGCATTACGATTGAAGCATACATTTCAACAACACCTGCACTGTCCCCGGAGTTTTTGATGTTTTGGAGAAATCTACTTATCTCAGCCTCCAGCATATTAATGATGGAATCACCACAGCCACTGGGGGAACTGATATTAAGCGGTCAGCCCATTCTGAGTTCCCACATATCTGCCACTATTCGCTTAGCACTGATATTGTGCATTTGGTGCGCTGCATAATATGTCCTATGAGACTGTACATATTGCACAGTAACAGCGCACTCATCTGTGCAATGCTGTGATCGTATAGTGGTTAGTACTCTGCGTTGTGGCCGCAGCAACCTCGGTTCGAATCCGAGTCACGGCAGTAATTGCTCTATCTACTCCAGCTCTTGGGAAACACAAAGGAATCAGTTGTTTGGATAAGGTAACTTTTTCCAAGGTGATGATCTTTTCCCTTCAAATTCTGCTCGCTCACATCTCTGTATTTCATATGTCAGAATTCAAATCCACCCGTTCTCAAAGATTTCACTCCCTCCTACGATCACTAACTGAACTTTTCATCCCACACCCGCATTACATTAATTTAGAGATGCCGGTGTTGGACTATGGTGTAAAAAGTTAAAAACCACACAACACCAGGTTAGAGTCTAACAGATTTAACTGAGCACTGGTTTTCTGAGCGCTGCTCTTTCATCGTGTGGTTGTGGAGTCATTTCCTATTTCATTAATGCACTGCAGAATCCAACACAGACTCTCACATTGATACCATTCAGTCTGTGCTGCTGCGGTCACTGTTGCTGGGTGAACGTGTCCCAACCCCACCATCGGGACCTGCAGATCAGTTGATCCATTTGGTTACGGCTGTTGTGAGGCGAATCCTCAGGAAGCAGCTTTTACTGATATGGACTTGCGATTATGGGCGGTCAAGCTCAGGAAAATGATACAGGACAATATCAAGGAAAAGCGACTTCTTTCAGAAAGATTAGTTTCACGGGTTTTCTGCAATGGCCGAGCGCTTTTACCACTGGACTGTTAACTCAGATACCAAGCAAATTAACCAGGGACCCGGGTTTGACTCCAGCCATGCCAGGTGTTAGAATTGGGAGACAATACATATCTGGAATTACGAATCTAATAACACCTATAAATACATGGCCAATTGTTGAAAAAAACAAAACCATCGTGTTCACTGAGATCCTTTGAGGAAGGAACCTGCTATTCTTACCTGGTCAGGCCTCGATGTGACTCCAGACTCACTGCTATACGGTTGAGTCTCGACTACCCGCTGTGCAATTAGGGACCACAATCAATACTCCCGAGACAGCGACGCCCTCATTCCGTAACAGAATAGGAAAAAAAGTTAATTTAGCTCTCGCTAGATTACTGTGTGCAGTTCTGCAATTCACAGTATAGCAATGATGTGATGGCACTGCGAACGTTGCAGGAGAGATTCAATGGGATATTGTCTGGGCTGAAGAGTTTCAGTTATGAGGAGAGATTGGACAGACTGGGGTTGTTTGTCACCGAGCAGAGGAGATTGGAGAAGACATGACTGAGATGTACAAAATAATGAGGGATATGGACAGGATGGACTGAAAGAAGCATTTGTTATTGATGGAGGGATTGAACACCGGAGCCAACAGATTTTGGGAAAAGGCAGAAAGATTTGATTGTATGTGCGGAAACGGTCAGAGAGGCGGAAACTCTTTTAACCTGAAAAAAATTCAGATGTGAATTTGTGATGCCAAGACATATCAGACTATGGGCTAAATCATGGAAATCTTGTTTCAGGTCGTTAAGCAGTTGTGTTGGACAAGTGCGGCCACAACAGGCTGCCGAGCCTCCTTCGATGTTGTTCTCTTCCACAGTATCGGGATTAGTGTCCCCGCCTGTCACTGGGCTCAATTCTCTGCTGGGGGGATCGTGAATGTTTTAAACATGTTGCTCTGCTCCCCAGTGAAGGTTATTAATGCCTGGCCGTCCATTCTCGATTGGTTATGTCACAGGAAGGACAGTGCTGTCAGAATCAGCTGGGGAAGGACTGCAGCTCCTGGGGAGAGAATGTGTCAGTGAAAGTGCAAACACGTAACTTCTGCAAACTCCACATTGTGTTTGTGTTGCAATGAAAACCATCATATAGAGTTGTTCCTGACTGTGTGTTTATATAAAGCAGCAATCTGAGGAAGAAAACAGAGTAAACCCATTCAGATCTGAGTGCAGAAACATTTCCAGCAGCACTAATGAGGTTGTACAGCGCAGAACCGCGTTTGGATGCATTGAGCTCGGTTTGAGGGCGCAGCTTGCTTTCACTCGGCTGAGTTGCAAGTGTATAAAGCCATTAAACATGATACGGATAGTGTTCAATATGATGGTACCTTTGCTCATTGGTTCGCACTGCTGGTAAGTCTGTAGGTTAGGTGGATTGGCCGTGTTAAATACGTTGATGTGTTCAGGGAGTGAATTCAGTAAGTTAAGTGAGTTAGCCATGGGTAACGCAGTGATAAGGTCAGCAGTCACATGATGCCAGGTTTCATTCCAACAGGTTTATTTGAAATCACAAGCCAGAGGCATGCCAGGATAGAGACGGGAGCTAGGTCTGTTTGAGATTCTGTTTCGACTGTCCCTACAGACCTGATCGGCTGAATTGTACTTTCTGCATTGTTGGGAATCTGTGATTCTATCAGAGAGGACACTGCCAGCTCTTACTGGGCTGCTAAGACATTAGAGACGATGCTGACGGCGTTTCATGGGGATGTAATTTTATTTATTTGTGTGTTGAAAAATTTGAAACTGAACCAAGGAAAACCGAATGGAAGTTTTCCAGAGTATTTGAGGTTTGGAGAGAGTAAATAGGTGGTAAATCCTCTCTTTCAATTTCGCAAATTTCTGAAAGTCAGGCTTTCAAAACCATCGATGTAGAGCAAAGAAATAATGAGAGCAGAATTTCTGTCACTCTGAAAATCCATTTCCAAATATTTGGAGAGACACATTTCGAGACACAGAAGCAGTGAGTTACACCAGGAGAGAGAAAGCCTGTGGCCAAGTAAAAGTTTAAATGTGGTGTGTGTGTGTGTGGGGGGGGGGGGGGGGGGCAGTTGGGGGGCAGTGGAAGGTGTGAGGAAACAATGTCTAATTTGGACGACTTTAGATGTAAAGAAATATCGGAAACGTATACAGCTGAATAATATTGAGCAAAGAACCATCGGAGTTTTGAAAGATTTATATTAATATTCTACATGAAACATTATAAATAGAACTGAGCATATTTTGTATATTGTCAAGGAAAGATATTCCATAATGAATAGGAAGTGACCTGTCTCTTGGAGATCGATTTCCTGCTTTAATCCCACGCCTTAAAGATGGGAGGACAATCGGCATGATGTTGGGTTCATTTGATACCCACTGAAATCTGCCAACGTAACCGAGCATCAAAACTGGCATCTTGTTTTGTAGTTTAACTTTCTGTTTTTCTCAACAGTATTTTCTTTAAGCTGAAATAAATTCGGAGCAAAACTGAATGCAACATTAAACGTTCCAATGATATAAATCCAATTCACTTCCGATCACTGCAATGAACAGAGTGAAGTTGCAGCAAAATTAATAAAATGAAACGAAGAAAACTGCATTTCCGGAAATTTTACCCAGTTCAGGTTCAGCCATATGAGAAAGCCCATGGAGCTAAAATATCACCTTCACTTCTCTCTCCATATATACTTCTTCACGTGAGAGAGAAACTGTCTGAAGAAATTATGCGTCAAGACTAAATATGCGTGTGAATGTGACGGCAATTTCATGTTTGCTGTTTCATTCTGAGACAGTTCCGACTCGGAATGAATCAAGCACAGGTATTCCTTCCAAGGACGAGGTCAATTCTTTGGATTTTGCTGGTATTATTATTCGCTAAAAGCAGAAACATTATGGTGTGGATTCGATTCCTCTCAGGGAATTTCTTATCCCTTGGGTGCACCATATGTAATCTTGATGTGGTCCCTTTGCAATGGGCTGAAGTGGCCCAGAGGTGAAGGCGACGGGTTGGTCTTTCATTGCGCATGTGTGGATTTGAATCCTACTCTGGCTGTTACTTCTATCAAAAACAGCTGTGGTTTTCGTTTGTGCCTCGTATCTTTAGTATACATTGGATGGAGAATCTTGCTCTTGCCCTTCATTGCACCGGAGATTTGTGATAAATTGAAACCTCATCAAAGTCGAAATAAAGCAATTTGTTTCCGTTGTAAGTTTTATTGGGATAATGAAAAGGAGTGCAAACGTTTCTTTCCTCCTATCATTCCATCTTGACTTTCTATGAATTTACATCGAATGAAAGCAATACAAATAAGGAGAGATCAGGTCCAATATTTTATCCAGTTGGATTGTGAATTTCAATGTAACACACCACACAAACTTTTGATCAGTATTTTAAACAGTCAATTGAATTGGAACCGCAGAAAACTTTTCCAATGGAATGAGCCTTTCATTCTTTCACAACCTTTTGCTGTGTGCATCACACCGGCATCCGGCATCCAGCGTGATCACCAAGTTGGCAACAATATTAGATCCACCAATTTACTTTAGCAACCACAACTTCTGCACATACACATCTGTGGTGTGCGCAGTGCCATTTGTTGTCTCCAGGCCACAGCACATTTCTTGTTTATGAGCTGATGAGCCTAGTTCCTGATCTGTCTGATCAGTTTGAGAAACCTTTTCTCTCACTTAATCCCATCCCCTCAAAATTCGAAACTTATCAACAAAGTAAGGCATTAGACCAAATGATGCAGTTGTGGAATCGGCCATTCAGACCATCGAGTCTGTTCGAACATTCAATGGACTCATGGCAGATCTGACAATCTTCAACTCCATTCTCTTGCATTGCCTCGACAAAGCGTTATCGTCTTTCTGATCTGACTGGCACAGTTTGAAAATGCACAACAACGCAACCTCAACAACAGTTTGGTAAGGAGTTCCACTGATTCACTGGCCCCTGAGCAAAGAAATGACTCCTCATTTCTGAATTAAATCGGCAAAATCTAATTCTGGGTTCATGTCCTCTGGTGTTCTCCTCATACCAGAGGGTAAACCACCTGCCCGTAACTACCCTGTCAAGATCCCATGAATATTGAACGTTTATAAATGTTATCATGTGATTATACAGGTCCCCTCCGCCTCCTTTGTTTCAAAGAGAATAATCCCAGCCGAACCAATCATTCCACGAAGCTCCGTTTTCTCGTGTGTTGACAATATATCCATAAATCTCTGCTGCTCCCTGCAGCGTCCTTACATATTATGAAGGCAGGTGGAGAAATTTATGCGAAGAAATGTTTGAAATTTCAAGCACAGATGGGAACTGGAATTTGAAATCAGACAGCGACTGGAATCAGATTTGTCCACACAAGGTCGAAATACAGTAATGATAACTCTGACAAATGAGAATCTAATCATATCCCACTGACATTCAATGGCTTTACTGAAACCAAATTACCCCGTGTAATCGTGGACGATTACATGGGGTAATACTACCCAGAGCTTGTATTTAAGGGGGAAAAATAGGATAGAAACTGGCGATATAAACATTTTGACAATAAAATCATGTCCTTTGGTAGACATGTTTATGATCATAAACTCAACTCGTGTCTCCGTGAACCCTACATCGTTTGCAAGGCACAAATGAGACGTGGAACATAACTCTAGTTGCTTCGATGCGTGTCACTTCCATACCACTTAAGGAACTGGACACAGTCCATGACAATGCAGTCACTTGATTGAACCCTCTTCAATACCTGTAATATTCATTCCCCTTCACCACTAAGGCACAATTGCACCTACAAGATGCACTGGTGTAAGTCATTTGGGCATTTTTGACAGAACCTTCAAAGCTCAACAGCTGTCCTGACTCTAAGGACAAGGTTGGAAGATGCAACGAAACACTACCATTTGAAAGTTCCCCTCCAAGGGCCATAGCACCCTGACTTGGAAAGGAATCAGTGATAAACTCATTGGTGAAACGGTCGTGATGGAAAAAGTTGCATACTTCAGCCTTCCATCTTTTATCTTACAATTTTAAAACGTGTTGATTTATGCGGTGACAGGACTTGTGCTCAGTCCATCAGCTGTTCCCTAATCTGGTGTTTGCTAATTTTCTACTATCATCCACAGCCTGTAGTCAACATTAGACAATGTCCGAAAAACCTCTCAGTTAACTGATTCCCCCCAGGTTAGAGTGGTGTTGGAGAAGCACAGCAGGTCCGGGACATCTGAGGAGCAGGAAAAATGAACATTTCAGGAAAGGTCCTTTATCAGGAATGAGATTGGGAGCATATGGGATAGAGAGATAACTGGGAGGAGGGTGGGGTTGGGGAGAAGGTAGCTGAGAGTGCAGTAGGTGAATGGAGGTGGGCGTGTCAGAACAGAAGGTGGATTGGATTGGTGGGAATGAAGATGCACAGGTGTGACAGGTCAGGAGGACGGTGTTAAGCTGAAAGGTGGGGACTGGGGTAAGGTAGAGAATGGAGAAATGAGAAAACTGTTGAAGTCCAAATTGATGCCATGAGGTTGAAGTGTCCCAAGGCGGAAGATGAGGATTTCTTCCTGCAGGCATCGGTTGCTGAGGCAGTGGCGATGGAGGAGACCAAGGACATGCATATCCTCGGGAGAGTGGGAGGGGGAGTTGAAATGTTTGCCATAGGACACTGAGGTTGATTCTTGCGGGTGTCCTGGAGATATTCTTTGATGTGCTCTGTGAGAAGGCATCCGGTCTCCCCAATTTAGAGTAGACCACATTAGAAGCAACGGTTACAAGAAATGACATGTACGGAAGTGCAGGTGAATCTTTGTTGGATGTGGAAGCCTCAATTGGAGCCTTAGACAGAGATGAGGGTGTAGGTGAGGGTGCATTTTTTGCAATTCCTGCAGTGACAGGGAAAGGTGCCAGGAGGGATGGGTGGATCATTAGAGGCCGTGGACTTGACTAGGCAGTCACAGAGCGAATGGCCTCGGCGGAAAGTGGATAGGGTGGGGAGGGGAACAAATCCCTAGTGGTTGAATCCGTTTAGAGATGATGAACATGTCAGCGGATGATGCGATTTATGCGGAGGTTGGTGGGATAGAAGATAACGAGCAGTGCGGTTCTGTCCTTGCTATGGTTGGAGGTGTAGGGTTCATGGGCGGAGGTACAGAACATGGATGAAATGCGTTGGAGGGCATCTTCAACCACATAGGAGGGGACGGTCTGGTCTTTAAAGAAGGAGGCCATCTGGTGTGTTATGTGGTGGAAATGGTCCTTTGGGAGCAGAGGGAAAGAACAATGACTGCAGATGCTGGAAACCAGAGGTTAGATCAGAGTGATGCTGGAAAAGCACAGCAGTTCAGGCAGCATCCAAGGAGCAGTAAAATCGACATTTCGGGCAAAAGCCCTTCATCAGGAATAAAGGCAGAGTGCCTGAAGGTTAGAGAGATAAATGAGAGGAGGGAGGATGTAGGGAGAATGAAGTACCGAGTGCAGAACACACCATGATGGCCTCCTTCTTTCGAGACTGCCATTTCCCTTCCCACGTGGTGAAAGATGCCCTCCGATGCATCTCGTCTACATCCCGCACCTCCGCCCTCTGACTCCACCCCACCAACTCGTAACAAGGACAGAACCTCGCTGGTGCTCATCTTCCACCATACCAACCTTCGCATAAACCAAATTACCCACCGACATTTCCGCCACCTCCAAACGGACCCCACCACCAGGGATATATTTTCCTCCCCACTCCTTTCTGCCTTCCCCAAAGACAGTTCCCTCCGTGACAACCTGGTCAGGTCCACGGCCTCCAACAACCCCCAACCCCGTCCTGGCACCTTCCCCTGCCATCGCAGGAATTGCAAAACCTGCGCCCACATCTCCTCCCTCAACTCCATCCAAGGCCCCAAAGGAGCCTTCCACATCCACCAATATCATTTATTGTAACCACGGTTCCCGATATGACCTCCTCCACATTGGAGAGACTTGAAGCCTCCGAGCAGAGCACTTTACGGAATATCTCTGGGACACCCACACCTATCAATCACACTGCCCTGTCGCCCAAAATTTCAACTCCCGCTCCAACTCAGCCGAGGACATGGACGTCCTGAACCTCCTTCACCGTCCCTCCCTCACCACCCGACGCCTGGAGGAAGAACGCCTTATCTTCTGCCTCGGAACACTTCAACCCCAGGGCATCAATGTGGACTTCAACAGTTTCCTCATTTCCCCTTTCCCCACCTCACACCAGCTCCAAACTTCCAGCTCAGCACTGTCCCCATGTCTTATCCGCCCTGCCAATCTTCCTTTCCAACTATCCACTCCACCCTCTTCCCTGACCTATCACCTTCATCCCCTCCCCAGCTCAACTATTGCCCGAAACGTCGATCTTACTGCTCCTCGTATGCAGTCTGAACTGCTGTGCTTCTCCTTTGGGAGCTGATACAAAGCAGGTGGAGGAATTGGGAATACAGGATACTGGTAGCGCAAGAGGTTGGGTCTCCTCTACACTGGGACCAACAGACACCTTCTCGCAGAGCGTTTCAGTGAACATTTCCAGGACTCCCGCAACATTCAACCTGAGCGCCCCAAGACCGAACACATCAAATCCCCTCCACACTCTCCCGACAACATGCAGATCCTGGGCCTTCTCCACCACCATTCCCTCACCACCCGACGCCTCATCCCCCATGTCGGGACCCTTCAACCCCAGGGCATCAATGTGGTCTTCACCAGTTTCCTCATCTCCTCACGCCCACCTTATCCGACTTCAAACCTTCCAGCTTGGCACCATCCAACTGACCTGTCCCACCTGTTTACCTCCCTTCCTACCTGTCCGATCCACCCTCTTCTCCGACCTACCACCTTTCACCCCATCTCCATCTATCTATTGCACTCTCAGCTAAATTCTTCCCAGACCCAGTCCTCCTATTTATGTCTCTATCCATGAGGCTCCCAGACTTATTCCTGATGAAGGTCTTTTGCCCGGAAAGTCACTTTTTTCTGCAACTCGGATGCTGCCTGATCTGCTATGCTTCTTCAATACCACTCTAATATTGATTTGAATCCAGCTCCTGCCGTACATGCTTCAGTCCAACTGATTTGCCTGTCCATTGATCTTCAGAGATCTTGCATGTCGACTCCATGATCTCTTTGTCTGTCTACACCACACAGAACGCTCACTGTCATTGTTTCTTCTCCCCAAATTCATTTACACTCATTGGTCTGAATTCAATTCCATCCAGCATTTTACCTTTCCACCTGATTGATACATCCCAGCAGTCCCTGGCATTTTAACCTTAGTCAACTACACGACCAATTGTTGCATCATTAGCAAAGTTCTAAATCATGGCTCCTGCAACTAAGTCTAAACCATTGATCTACATCAGAGTACAGTGGCATTTCACTGGAAACACGCATCCAGCCATGGTTCATTGCTGGTTGGGATTAACAGCTCCTTATTCTTCCACGGAATGTGGCTATCATTGAATTGAAGAGCATTTGTTGTTAATTCTAATTCACCTTGAACTAAGTCATGGATTAACAACATTGTTGTGGGTCTGGAGTCACATGTTGACAGAATTCATTCCGGTCGGCAGATTTCCCTTTCGAAGGGACATGAATGAATGGATTTTCAGCAATATAAAGTTATTTTCGCTGTTCCTGAGATTGGTTTTATTTTCCAGATTTTATTCTTCGAATTTAACTATCAGCAACTGCCACGTTCCAGTCTCCAAATATTACCATCCCAATAGATCGCCTCTGCACTAACAAGTCCCTGCTGCATTTCTCCATTCAAAGAATGACATTGTCAATTCAGATTATCACAGATGGAGAGAGAACAGATCGCGTTTCAATGTTGGAATGGAAGCAATGTACACTGGATTGGATTGTTCAGTGGAGCAAGAGATTGATGTGGAGATGATGTGAGCAAAATCAGTTCTTACTGTTAAGATAACAAAATGCCGCTTTGTTAAGGAAAATCTTTGAAAATGCTTTCACCGTGGGTGGCATGGTGGCACAGTGGTTTGCCATGCAGTACCAGAGACCGGAGTTCAATTCCCGACTCAGGCGACTGACTGTGTGGAGTTTGCACGTTCTCCCCGTGTTTGCATGGGTGCCCTCCCACAGTCCAAAAATGTGCTGGTTCGTTGAATTGGCAATGCTAAAACTACCCGTAATATTTGGTGAAGGGGTATGGGTGGGTTGCTTCGGCGGGTCGGTGTGGTCACACTGCAAGTCATCCAATCTAATTCGAATTCTCAGGCTTCCTCTGAGCCAATCCTCAGTGCGGGTTAATGCTGCTGCTGATTGTTAATAATATGATAATTTGAGACGAATATACCTTTCCACCCCGCCTTTGACCAGAATCACACCCAGCCTCATCATTTCACGTGCTTGGATAGTCAGGTTTTTTTTTTCCCTGAGTTCGGGGAGTCCAGAACGCGAGGGCATAGATTTAGATTGAGAAGGGAAAGATATAAACGAGACCTAAGGGGTAACTTTTTCATACAGAGGGTGGCACGTGTATGGAATACGCTGCCAGACGAAACGATGGAGGCTGGTGCAATTGCAACATTTCTAAGGTATTTGGATGGGTATATGAATAAGAAGGATTTGGAGGGACATGAGCTGAATGCTGGCAGGAGGAATTAGATTGGATTGGGACATCTGGTCGGAATGGACGGATTGGACCGAAGAGTCTCTTTCCATGCTGTACATCTCTATGAGTCTATGATCGCGCCTTTACCAATCATGTCACTGATGCAACAGAATAGCTTCACGTGCTCATTTCCGACCCCACTTCCGGTTTTGTATTGGCGGCTGCGCCACGACGTTTGTCGAATTCCGGTTCTTGGAACTGGGGTTGTGCGACTAACTGAAGCAATGGGTACCTCCTTGTGTGAAAAAGTTTGGGAAGCAACCGTTTTCAAACTCATTGTTATTGAAACATACAATGCACCAATATCCCGCACTCTACCCTGAACATTTTTGTTTCTAGAAATCTATCAAAGTCAATCTTCAACATGCAGTACTTGATGGAACCACCACAGCGTCTGGGCATATCGAATTTAAAATTCATCTAATTCTGATTTCCCGCATGTCTACTATCGCTCGCCTAATATTCCTATTGTGCATCTGTTACTCTACCTAACATATCCTCTGTCACTGTGATAATTGCTGGGTTTTTTTTTAAATGTATTTCCCTGCATGACTCATTTATGGTTTGAATTTTAAAGTATTCTGCATTGTGGCCGTAGGAAGCTCGTTGGAATCCGAGTTACTGCATTTTCCTCCTTGTGATTCATGTTGAAGAAACACAGAAAGGAATTAGTTGATTTTACATGACATTTTCTCAGACATTATGATTTTTTTTCCATCAAACCCCTTTCCTTCTCTCCCTCCTGCAATCACTTACCTTCTTTAAGTATCGCCTCCCATTTCCCTTACAGTCACTTTCACATTGACCTCATTCTGTCTGTGCTGCTGTGCTCACTGTTGCTGGGTGACCATGCGCAAATCTCACTATCGGGACCTTCAACCCAGTTGATCCATTTCTATACCGCGGCTGTGAGATCACTCCTCATGTAGCAGCTTTTACTGACATGGACCAGCGATTATTGAAACATCAGTCACAGGAAAAGGGCACAGGGCCGCATTGAGGAAAATAAACTTTGTTTAAAAAAAACACCAGGTTCCGTGGGCTTCCACATCATTTATTTCACTTGTTCATTCGGCTCTGGCGAGACTATTCTGTGTAGTTATGCAGTTCACATTATAGCAGGGATCTGATCGCACTGCAAACGATGCTGGGGAGATTTCCCAGGATATTGTCTGGGCTGAAGAAGAGATATTGAACAAACTGGATTTGTATTTCGTGGAGCAGAGTAGATTGAGGGAGCATGATTAAGATGTACAAAATATAAAGGAGTATGGATAGCTTAGACTGAAATGCATGTTTCACTTTGACGGCGATTTCCATCATGAGCAGGCATCGAGTTAAGGTCAGATGCGGAAAGATTACAGTGAATGCGTGGAAATACGTTTGCAAGCAGTGGGTGGCTGAAATCTGAAACACAGTGCATGCAAGGATCGGAGAGGCAAAATCCACATAACTTTCCGAAGTATTCAGATGTGCATTTGTGATGCCAAGACATTCAAGGCTCTGCATCAAGTGATTTAAAAAGGAGTTCGGATAGTTAAGCGATTATTATTGAGCAATACAGGTACTCAGTTACAAGAGTGGTTATTAATACCTGTCCTTCCATTCTCGAACGGACATGTCAGACTAAGAACTGTGTTGTCTGAATCAGCGTGTGGGAGTGCTGCTGCTCCCGGGGAGACACAATGACAGTGACTGTGCAAACACGTGACTTCTGTAAGCTGTACCTAGAGTGTTGGAATGAAAATTATTAGGTAGTTTTGCTCGTAGTGAAGTGTTTACTTATAGAAGGTAGCTCAGGAAAATATACATTCTACTATCCTTTCCCCACTCGCCCATACCACGGAATACCGCCACTATGTAGGACAATTTCTCTCTGAGCACCATTATCCAGTCCTCTTTGGCCCCCAACACTTCCCCATATTGCACAATTGCACGAAATCTCAGAAGATGCAATGCTACTTGTTTACGATGTCTCTCCTCACTGTCTAAAGTTTCAGTGATTTATCTGCCTCTCACTCAATTTAGCAAGCTGCATTTCCTGCTCACAATGTGATCTCGTCAAGACTGGGGAGAAAAAAACAGAATGGGTGACAAACGCGAGTACACCTATGTTCTGTCTGCAAACAGAAAAAGAACTTGAGCTTCTAGATTCCTGTCACTGCAAATTCCCACTGTGTTCCCATGCCTCCATGTCAGTTTGGTCTGCTGCAGAGCTCCCGCATGGCCTGTGCAAGTTGGAAGAGTGGCACGTCATTTCCGAATGAGAGACAGTGCAATCTTCAGTACCCAACATGGCGTTCAATCATTTTAGACCCAGAATATCTTCTTTCATGTTCCTGCCCCATCTACACATACCATTCATTCCAAAGGCGGATTGTTTGGCTCGAAAATTTCTCCCCAGATGCACTAGACCAGCTGATTTGGTTCCGATGTTTCTACACTTCTTTTGATAATTTTATTCTGTTGTGATTGCCAGCCTTCAGGAAACGTGCGTTTGGACGGGATTGTGGTCAGAGGAGATTTATCAACGTGGTACCTGAGCTCGACCATTCCCCCTGCGAAGATAAGCGAAAGTGAGGGCTGCAGGTGCTGGAGCTCAGAGTCGAGAGTGTAGTGCTGGAAATGCTCAGCACGTCAGACAGCATCTGAGGAGTAGGAAAATCGATGTTTCGGGAAAAAACAACACCGACATTCCATTGCCAGCCGATGCCTGGAGGAAGAAAATCTTTTGTTCCACCTTAGGACCCTGCAACCATACGGGATAAATGTGTATTTCAACAGCTTCCTCATTTCACCTCCCCCAACATTATCCCAATCCCAAGCCTAAAGCTAGGCACTGCTCTCTGGACCCGGCCATCATTGCCCCTCCGAACTACCACCTTCTACCTCTCTTCATCCATCTATCGGTTTCCCAGCTACCTGACCACCAACCCCATTCCCCTCCCTCAACCCCGACTCAAAAGCCTCTTTCCTGGTGAAGGGCTTATGCCCGAAACATCGATTCTCCTCCTCCTCGGATGCTGCCAGACGTTCTGTGCTTTTAAACTACTACACTCTCGTCAATGCAAAGATAGATGAGCTCGACTGGGGCTCTCTATCTGAGAGCGGAGAAAGCTGAGAGAGAAATTGATTAACGTGCACAGAAATGGAATAGATATGTTTGACAGGAATAAACTTCTTATGGGAAGGGTAAATAACCAGGGTTATAGATGAAACGCTACAGAGAGGATATTCAGTGAAGATTTAGGAAGAATGTTTACATCCGGAGACGGTTGTTTGTCTGGAACTCACTGTTTGAACGTGTGCTAAAGCTAAGAGTCATCAAACTACTTCAGGAGTATTGAGCCGAACACTTGAGGAGCTAGAGCATGCACGGATAAGGAGCAGGTACTGGAAGGTGGGGCGAAGATAAACAGATATTTATTGAAAGAGTTGAATACTGTAACTTTCGGTGCAGTAAAATGGAGGCTAGTGCAGCTCAGTGGCACAATGAAAGACGTGGTGGACATCTACTGCATTGTTAAGATCGCGATTCACAGTTTGTGGGTTTGATTCACCCCAGAATCGCAATTTTGTTCAGATTTCAGCTGATTCAATGATTGTTCTGCTGCTTCATCGTCAGTTCCCATCGTCTGGAGTTCTCGTCCCTGCTACTGACCAGAGAAGGTTCCTCACTTTCTTGGTGGTGAGTTTTAAGAAAATCATATCATTTGAAATATGATCAGCCAGCAATCGGCTGCTCATTCACAAAACCCACTGCAGATACCCACTGTCTTTCAACACAGTTCCCTCCCACGGTTGCACAGAGTGTTTCGATTTATTCAGTGCCTTTTTCCCTTTGGGTGATAGGTTGATGTAGATGGGCTAGGAAAAGACATTGACCTGTTCGATCAGCCGTAATTATGTCAAATGGCGGGGTAGCGCTGGTGGGTGAAATGGTCCCCTCCTATTCCTCTCAGTCTGTGCTGTTTCTGACAGAGGGTTTTTAACAATAGCATGATGAGGACAATGTGAATCTGCACCACGGAATACCAAGGTCCTCCCGTTTATCCCACCGCTCTCACAGCTGCTGTTGTAGCTTCGAATCAGACAGGGGAGGGTTGTCCCAGGTGCTCTTTCAAGCTGCATGCTCCTTCACACAGGTTTCCAACTAGAAACATGGAGCAAACTGGCGGTTAGATATTGGGGATTCAGGGACAGATTTCCCCTTTTTCTGACTAGAGTTCTGACCACGGTAATAAACATGAATTTCGGGCGTTCTGTATCTTACTCTAGATTCTTATCACTTTACAATTTAAACTGAAATTCAATTTGCTCTTGCATGACATTCTTATGTCTTCAGTATTCATGAAAACTGTGCATTATGTCCTTGAATGAAGCCATGGTGAAGATTAATGATGACTGCAGTGTGTTTCATGTTGTCTGTAGGATCTTGCAGAAGCATGTTCATGAAGTGTGGTTGAATCGAATTCTGTGCCGAATTGAAGCCGACCGAGTGAGAAGCCCTGTGATAATGTAACATTTTCTGTAAACAACGCAGCGACCCTTGGAAACCCAGTTTTCAATCAAGTCTATTTTGCACAACATTTTTCCGTATCCCGTTAAAGCAGTGAGTATTAAAAGGACTCAGTCCCGTTCCTGGTCATTGTGACCAAATGACCAAGGCAATCGATGGCAATGATAATGATGCTTGACATCGACAGTTGCATTCCTACTCACTAGAGTCACATTGTATTACAGATCATGTACGCAGAGGAGATGATGATCCTTCTGGCACCCTGAGACAGTGCGACAATTAATCCCACGTTGTTAGTCTCACTCTATACCAAAAACCAGTTAGCCAGCGGACTGAGCTAACCGGCTTCCATTTAATGTAAAGCTAAAACAAATAGCTCAGCACATTAACAATCTGCAGTAATTCACGATTGAGTGGGTTGGTTTCTGAAAATTAAACGTACCTTCTGAACAATGAGTGAGGCTATTCCAAGATTGCCTTCTCTGACAGCGCTGGGACATGACTGATGTTCTCAATGATATGGAAGTGCCAATGTTTGAGTTGGGTAGACAAAGTTAAAAATTACACAACGTCAGGGCATAGTCCAGCAGGTTTATTTGGAAACACTAGCTTTCAGACAGCCGCTCCTTCATCAGGTGTGTGTCTTTCTGCAGAAACTTGATGTGTGTGTCAATATGCGCGATCGTTTGGAAGATCATCTGGATTTTAATTGATCGTTCGTGGTGTCGATTGTACCCATGACATAGATGTGTTGGTGTTGGACTGGGGTGGACAAATTTAAAAATCATACAAAGCCAGATTAGAGTCCAACAGTTCACAACCACCTGATGAAGAAACAGTGCACGGAACACTGGTGCTTCCAAATATGCTTGTTCGATACAATCTGATGCAATGTGATTTTTAACTTTGAGAGCTCTTGGTAATGTTTAATTGATCGAAGACAGTAAACGAATTTTCGTTCGTGGAGATGAAAATTTCAAATATTATCCACCTCAGTGTAACAAAAAAAAAAGTTTGGATGTGTGCTGAATCTCCACAATGCGCTTGTGCCAAGCAAAACTTGAACCTGCACCTGCCTGATCCGTAGCCAGCTATACGAATGGCTGTACCACTGGCCAGATGCACAGCTGAAATTTTACACGCTGCAGAGCTGTGGTGCTGACAACGACATGAGCAATAACAGTAACAGTCACAAGGTGAACAAAGAACAAAGATAATCACCATCAATGATCCACTTCAAATTGTCTTAAAAAAAACTACCATTCACAATTCGAGCAGCTAATCAATGAGGTCGCTGCTGATCAAGAAAATTGCAACTTACTTTGCTGCGTTTTCACCCTAATTAGAGGTAAACTCTAGCCTAATCATAACATCACATATTCCCATTAATTTTCGGTTTAGATTGCGTTAATGACCTGTCCGTATTTGCAGGAAACTGAACAATATGAAATGAGTGAAAACGTCCTTCCCGTGATGTAATCCAGTGCAGAGTCGGCCAGAAAAGAAAAGACAAAGACATGAAACATCACCCCCATTTCTCTCTGTACCAATGCATTTTCCTGAGTTGGATATTTGCAGGACTTGTCTTTAGTATCGAAAGTATTAATTATTTTCCTGGGAAAGTTTCTTCATAAATCAATTAACATCTGAGTTTTGGAACCTATTTTACTTCAGATTAAAATAGTTGAATATCCTTTCCCCCAGCCTAATGTCCCAATCCTCCCTTCTCTTCCATGTAAATACCAGCTACTCCAGGTGAGGTTGGAGCTCCCAACCTAACGTTCCAATGCTCCTTGCTGCTCCATGTCAATAGCAGCTTCTTCAATTTAATTTGGGGATCCCAGTCTGATGCCTCAATGCTCCCTGCTCCATGTCAATAGAAGCGGTCCAGTTGAGGTTGGATCTACCACTCTCATGCCCAAATGCTCACAGGTGCTACATGTCATTAAGGGCTGGTCCTTGTGAGGTTGGTCCTCCCAGTCTGATGTCCAAATGCTCCCTCCTCCATGTCAATAGAAGCGGTCCAGTTGAGGCTGGATCTATCACTCTGATGTCCCAATGCTTCCCGCTGCTACTTGACATTAAAAGCTGCTCCAGATGAGAGTGGAGCTCCCAGACGGATCTCACAAAACTCCTTGCTCCATGTCGACTGAAGCTGCTTCAAATTAGGTAAGATCCCGCAGTCTGATGTTCCAATGGTCCCTGCTGCTCCACGTCAATAGAAGCTGCTCCGGGTTAGGTTGGATCTCCCAGCCTGCTTCCCCAATGCTCCCTGCTACTCCAAGTCAATAAAAGCTTCTCCAGGTGTGGTTGGAACTCCCAGCCTGCTGCCCCAATGCTCCCTGGTCCATGTGAGCAGACGCTGCTCCAGATGAGGTGGGATCTCCCAACCCTTGCAACTCACACACCTCTATACCAACTTAGAAATAGTGCCCACTGACCATTTCCACCATTGGAGCCATTGGTGGAATATCCGCATCATGTGAATTTAATATTATTTTTCGTCAGCACCGAATCATTACTTCCAAAAGACATTCTTTCTTAAATATTGTTTATCATGTGCATATTGCAGTCAATCCGAAGTTAGATAATGGTGCTAATTGATGTATGCTCAATAAAAATTACATCATATTTTTCATGTTGAGTAACTGCCACTTAGCAAGGGCAATGTTTGTAATGAAATCACACTTTTATTACAGGTGAGGGAATGTGGTTTGTATTATTTAAAATGAACTTGTCCACTGTGTACAATGATGAAATGGATCTCAATTTCAAAGCAAACTTGGTTACGTTGTCATCCATCTTGACATGTGGTGTCCTTTTCTTTCAATGACACAGGTATTAGAACGAAACGTCTGTTAATGACATGCGTATAAAGACACATTAAATCATTTTTCATGCTAATGCTGCATGAATTTGCGATTATTGCTCCACAGTTTAGGTTCAGTCCCTGCAGTGAGCATGCTACTTCTCCAGTTGTCCATAGTTCAATGTGATGCATCCAGTGTCTGCATAACGTTTTGGAGCTTGATTCCCACATCTTGTGTTTATCTGTGTCTTGTGTCCAGCCTTCATCAATGGCGAGAGCAACGGGCGATAAAGAGACCAATGTGAAAGTCTCTCCGTATCCATGCATGGCACCCATATCTGCAATTCTCTTCTGTGCATTTTCAGCCAGTTCTCGGTGCCCCAACACCCACGCCCTGCCCCTTTTGAAATATTTCCATTATTTTGTTCTGCCTTTCTGTGCTCTTCTCACCAACATGAATCACTTCTACTCAACCTGCTCCAGATTTCATTTGAAAAAACAGTCATTAAGAATCGCATTACATAAACATGCGCTTCGCATCTCTTGTATTTTGGTTTCCTGGATCTCTTTCATATGATAAAAGGTCACAGCAGCTTTGAAAAAGAAAATCGCGTTACTTTTCATTATCCCAATGTGATCTACGTTTCAATGCAGTTTAAGCAACTGACTCAAATTATTCTTTAAGATTTTATAATAGCGTCGATGCATATAAACTGACCATTGGAGTTCCAATTTCAATAAGACAGGAGTGAGCATGCAAAAATAGCAACATTGAAAACAGCGACGAGAGTGGGACTCGAACCCACGCGTGCAGAGCACAATGGATTAGCAGTCCATCGCCTTAACCTCTCGGCCACCTCGTCACGTATATGAGCTTGTGCATGAATAAGTGAATTGCGTAAATTATGCAGAACAGCAGATATTTCTCCCTGGTCTGGTGAAATGCTAAATAGCACAGTACGGTCCCAAGAGTATGGTCTGACCTCTGGGTTGTGGGGCAATGGCATTCCCACTGTGACACTCTGCTTACAGTGATCTAAGCAAAAATGAAGAAAAGACTATGTAACAAAGTCTGTTGAATTCTGTGAAGATTTGAAGTCAACAGAATGAAGAACCCGAGAAAGCAGGATGTGTTCCTTCAAGAAAGCGTTGGCTAGAGCTCATAAGGATAGTGGACTCAAGGGTTATGGGGATAAGGCAGGAACAGGATACTGATTGAGGATGATCAGCCATGATCGCAATGAATGGTAGTGCCGGCTCGAAGGGCAGAATGGCCTACTCCTGCACCTATTGTCTATTGTCTATTAAATTGCCTGTGAGGAATTGTTTTCGAGACTGGAGGAGAGTGCATAGTGCTCAATGTCATTATTCAGAACACCTTTCTTCTGCTCAGATGTTTTTGACCAGCACTTCTGTATAGAACAGACACTTTCAAAATCCTAAATAAGACTAAACAGACAATTGAATTCAGCAATGCAAAAACCTTGATCTGTATCATTTTCCTGGGCCATGCAACACCAAGTATGATCACAGCAACACAGTGAGCAAGTGTCAGAAGGAAAATTAGTGCAGTGCCAGAGAGAATGCTGGGAGCAGCAGTTGACACACGGGGAAGTGCATTTCCCACAACAGGAACACTACCAAAAAGCGGACTGTGGTGGAAGAATTCAGAGGGGGTTTACACTTTGGAATTTGATACCAGAGACACAATGGAGATCTGTCATTGAGTCTGTTAAAGATGAAGATTTTAAGATTTCTACAGATGAAAAACAAAATAAAATGTTCATTGGTTAGTGAAGGCAAATGTTGCAATTATATATTTCAAAAATCTACCCATCTTTGCAATGAGTAGCTCACCATTTTCCTCACTCGGAGTCAGAACCACTGGTGAAGATGATCGTTAAATCCCCGTTACTAGCCATGGAATCAGAGAACTTCGGTTTCCCAAACGTTAAGGTACAACCAGGAACTTGGAGATAAGCATTAATGTGTTGCTCCTGTGATGCAGGTGACAGTGCATGGTATCTCTGTGCCAGTATAGTGGGCTGTGCTGCGCTGAAGTTTTAAGTTTGAGCCTCACATGGAGCAGCTTCAATTATTCATTGTCTTGAGGGGTACGGATAGAAGGTGATATTGAGCAAAGCCAAGTTTATGGGAAAATACCCGTGTTTGTGGATTGAGAAATGACCTTTATTGGATAATAACTCCTTGATCAACAAACATACTGCAAGTAGTTAAAACGTGAAGAGACATGTGTGGAGAGAGAGCCAAAGGTGATTGTTCAGCAGGTGGATAACGTTTCCCATGTGCATTGCTTTAATTTCGCGAAAATAAATGTTGAACTGGTTTTATGTTATGCATTTTGTTGCAAAGTCGCAAAGGTTATTGCAATAATCAAAAAGGAAAAATCACATAGGACCGTTTGAATATTGTATTGAATTGAATTTTGGCCTGAGCATATTTTATCTTCAATGGCATGCTGCAGAGAAGTACAGAGGGTTAACAATACAAAATAACAGATCTTCTTGGTGCATTTCTTGGGTGGAGTAAAGAATGTACGAAATATACATAACATCATGTGAATGTGGTCGAATCTTTAAAGTAGGTGTTGCGTCTCCAAGTGACGATTCAATTCCGACTGATTAGGATATAACTTCTGTCTGCAGTTAATTTAGGACATCAGCTCCATTTACAGAGTTTCACCATGAATAACACGCCACACCTTACCAATCCATGAACGTTTTTTACTCAATCTTAATCAGTTCTACGTGTTCATGAAATGTCTTTGTGGCTGAAGTCAACCAAATTCGAAATTCTTACGCAACCACACTGACTTCCTCTCAATGGTAAATTCCCTCCTTGTATGTTTGTTCGTGTATCTTTTAAAACACTGTGAAATCAGCTTCTACGTTTTATTTCTGGAAAGTCGTTCACGATTTAACTAACTGTATTGATTGGAAGAAACTCTCATTCAAACTTTTCTTAATCATTCACTAATGGTTTTGAAGCTCTAACTAAAGTTATTGATTCACTCGAAAGAGGGGATTTCCCTGATTTAGTCATTCAAACCTCACGTTATGTGAAAATCTCATTTGTTGACTTCAAACTTGGGTGTTTCTGCTCCAGCATTTCCAGATCTCGTGAATAAACTCCCTCATTCTTTCCATCATCCCGTTTGCATCCTTTCTGATATTTTTATGTCTCAGTAAACAACGTCACTTGGCTTTCTAATATCTTGCTATCCAGGAAACAGCGTCGGTGTCCTTTCTAACCTCTTCACATGTTGTTGGTGGAGCATGAGGACAAGGATTACACACAATGCTCCCACTGAGGGTGACCTGAAGATTTTACAGTCACACTATGAACTCTTTGCTTTTTAAATATGACGTCACTATGTATAAACTCCACTCAGGTAAATTATTATCTATCCAGTTCATGAACATCATCTCCGTAGGATCGAAAATTATCTATCACTCCCTTTATTCTTCCATGAAATGTTTGAAAGTTTTGTAAGGCCAACATCTCTAACTCCCCGTGCCCTGAGTGAGCCTCAGCTATTTCTAAAGGCGACTCAAGTTCAAATACTTCATAGTGTGGCTCCAGTCATTCCAGTGCAGACTGGTTCTGGACAGTAAATGTCATCACCAAAGGCCACCGTGGATCTGAAATCAAAGTTTTTTCACATAGTAATTGTCTTAGCTATTGTGTATCGTACGTCCATGTTCTTTTTCAATGTGTTCATCATTTCATGGGTCCCTGTATTGAATTCTACTGAATGATTAATTTGTGAATGGAGACTTTCCCTTCACCACTCATTCGAAACTCCATGGAACATTGAATGATTTTACTCATATGCTTCCAGAGGACAGTCCTGCCATCACTGGGATGAATCAGTGAACATTCCGGACGTATTCTTGAAGGCAAGGATTTCCTTCTCCAGTTTAGGGGATCATTACTGCACTGAATCCCATGTGTGCCTTCATTAAGATCAGAACAGTTGCAGCAAGATTTTAAAACAAGGATTTGGCAATCTGCTTGCATTGGCAAGAATAACATCGCATCCTTTTGGTTTTCTTTAAATCACTGACGAGAAGGAAAATGTAAACGGGGAGAGCGAGTGGGAAAGTGAGGCAGTTGCAGCTCTGGTGAAATTCTTTCTTTGTGAGTCGTTCAGCAACAAGAGATATGCAGGTAACTCATTCGTGAGAGATCTTCACATCGAGAACAAAAAGCAACCAAGTGCAGTTAGCACAACTTCCGGAGTGGGGGTGGGGTGAGCAGTAACTTCTGTCGCTATGTTCAGAAACTGCCTTTTCGATTTACTTGGACACAAACTGCATTTCTAAAAAGCACCATGGAGTTTAGCAAAATTTATTGAGTCGCTTCTTGTCGATTCCCACACAGGTTTCCAACTCAGTTGATATCCATGTGGCTCAAGTCCAGGTGTGAACATCTCTGCAGTAAATTGCACGGTTAAGGTAAAAGGCAAGGAAAGTGGCTTCTCGAATAGAAACAGTTACTGAAACTATGCTGCACGGTATGATGTGGAACACGGCCTGCTCAGCTTTGTGCATTTTCCCTGTAGTCCGGTGTGTTTCGTGTTCCGTGTAAACGTGAAAGTTGTCCTGTTTCGAGCAATCGGTGAAATCATTCAGCAAAGCAAGAATCGAAATTGAAGTAATGTCAAGCAGCTCATGGTGATTTGACCAAATCATTACCGAACATATATTCTCACGCAGTCAAAGATACATTTCTGGCTGAAAAGAGTCTGAGAAGATAGACACAGCTTACCATTGATTTTTGTCTGGATTGATGGGCTTTCATTATCTGCTGCGAAATAGACATTGTAGCCGGGCACATACCAGCTGCTGTGCGAGTCGGACAGGGACCATGGAACCCTTTTCATGTGACTTTGCATGTGTGGTTATGCAGGAGCACAATTCGAAATGCAAGAAAATGAACGCTCAGGCTGTCTGGTAGTGTGGCCGAGCGGTCTAAGGCGCTGGATCCAGGTTCCAATCCCACCACTGCCATTTCAGCTGATCAACTCCACTGCTCGAATGCTGCTTCGATCCCCGCTGCATTGATGTTCTCGGAGAATTAACTGTGGACAGGTGCCGAGTATTGTCAGGTCTCTCAGCTGCCATGCTGTTATTCGCCTCCCCTGCAGAAAATCGCAAGCAGCTCAGCGATTGGTTTATGTTCCAGGCAAGTTGAGGTTTTACTGGAACCGAATGGAGACTGTTATTTCATCGCTGTTGTGAAACAAAGTCCGGCGGTGAGTCGATTCATCGTTATTTGGCTTTCTGGCGAATGGGAAAATCTTTCCAATGCATATGTTATTGAATTTCTCCCATTTCCTGCATTTCCGTCCTGGAGACACCGGAAGGGAAAGGTAATCTAATCGAGACTGTGATTGGTGAAATTCACTTTTTTATGGCCCATACTTATTATATTCTTTCTTTCTCTCTTTTCAGCATTGTCTGGGAAGTGGTGGTGCACTAAGGCTGCAGTATGTTTGAAAGAGTAGTTTGGAATTGCCCTGTTGTTAGTTGTGAGATTACTTTATGCCTCATGCCCTCGGACTGTCTCACATTTAGCATTCATGCTTCGCTGTGTCTGAACATGCATTAGGTATGCCAGTTTTGTTTGTGTTCCGTGTTAAATGCTTTCTGTTTGCGATTCGGTCAATACATTACGAGTTAACAGGGGTTCTGAGGTAACTTGCAGCAGCAAAAATCCTCAACTGAGGATCTGGGAAAGTTTCACGAAGCATGGTCAGTCGGAGCAAAAGTAAGGAAGTCGTTCGTTTCTGCAGTGTTTCACAATACTACCTTTCCCGTGAGCAGTCGAACAGACTAAATGATTGTGCTACAGACTGCGACGGCAAGCTCCGCTGAAAAGTAATCCTTTAAAACCGGTGTAAGCAACGCAAGGTTATTGGGGTACACCGCGTGGAAACAGAGACTTCGGTGTATCTCATCCATGCTCACCACATCACCAAAATTAAACAAGTCCCGTTCCACAGCATTTCTCCTCAATCCCTCTAAACCCATCCTATCCAGAAACTCATCCGATTACCATTGCAATTTTCTGAGTGCAATAGCCTCCTCCACTCCCTCTGGTAGCTCATTCCATACACCCACAACCTTGTGAGTGGAAAATGTGCGTCGGGGTCCTTTGTCAATTTCAGACCACTCACCTTAAACCTATGCTCTCGAGGTTCCAACTCACCCTAGCTTGTGTAAAACACGTAAATACTCAGTTTACAACCCTTCCATAAAACCATGTCGCAGCCGTTATGCTGCCGGGAAAGTTGTCCCAGCTTATTCCACTTCACACTCCAGTCCAAACATTGACGACATCCTTGTCTATATTTTGTCACTAATTTCAGTCTATATTTTTTGACTTTTTCAAGATGTCAATTTCCCTGGATAACAACGAGCTATTGGAAAAAGAAAGGTGAAACGTAGAATGGCTTCAACTTTCAGTGCTGGATGCCACAGAGCCGCAACGCGCTCGGCTGAAGCTCGTTTCTGTAGTGTAGTGGTCATCACGTTCGCCTCACACGCGAAAGGTCCCCAGTTCGAAGCTGGGCAGAAACTGCTTTGTTCTTCAATTGCAGCCTTTTACACGGACAAGAACGGAGCTTTCTTGCTTGCTCTCCCATCTGCAAATCTGCCTTCGAAAATGCTCGAACAAATCTGCTCTCTTTGTGAAATGTGATGCACTTCCATTTAATTAGTGAGCAAAGCATTGTAAAGGCTTGTTCTGATCAGAACCATTGTAAAACCTGGTTCTGATCATAAGTCATTCTGTTTGAGAGTGTAGTTACCGCGTTCTGATCCCTTCCACGAAAAACTGTCCCGCATTTGCATTCCTTGCGCAGGCGGACCGGTTCAAAGACAGGGAAGAAGCTGATGCGCTGGTGCTACTGATCAGCGCACCACTGATTCCTGAACTAGTCTGTCTGTCAAATGTAAACCAAAGTCGTCTCTGCAAGGCCTCATTTGGAAACTCTCTGTCGTTATTCAACGTGCGAGAATAGGCAGCAGAGGTGCTGAATCATGGTTTGGATCAGTTCGCACGTTAGTGACTCATTCAATCAGCAACAGCAATGAAAGAAATTGCACTCCCAGAGGAACCTCTGGACCTGTGCTTTCATAGCGTCGCTAGTATTAAGGTGAGCCCCGAGATCTAAGCCATGTTGGAACTGAAACGGAGGAATTGACAGAGAGGCTGCAGAATAACATCGCATCCTTTTGGTTTTCTTTAAATCACTGACGAGCAGGAAACTGTAAACGGGCAGGGCGAGTGGGAAAGTGAGGCAGTTGCAGCTCTGGTGAAACTCCTTCTTTGTGAGTCACTCAGCAACAAGAGACGTGAAGGTGACTCATGCGTGAGAACTCTTCACATCGAGAACAAAAAGCAATCAAGTGCAGTTAGCACCTCTCCCGGAATGGGGGTGGGGTGAGATAATTACCTTTTGACTTCAGTTACTATGTTCAGAAACTGCCTTTTAAATTGAGGTGAACAGAAACTGCATTTCTAATGAGCACCATGGAATTTAGCAAGATTTATTGAGTCGCTTCTCGTCGATTCCCACACAGGTTTCCAACTCAGTCGGTATCGATGTGGCTCATGTCCAGGTGTGAATATCCCTGCAGCCAATTGCACGGTTAAGGTAAAAGGCAAGGAAAGTGGCATCTCGAACCAGCCCCGAGGTCATATCATCCTCACAAGGTGATCTGTCGTTCTCGGATTGTAATGCTACCTCCGGTTTTAGGGTGGAGAACATTCTTTGCAAAACAGACACAGTGACTGAAACTATGCTGCACGGTATAATGTGGAACACGGCCTGCTCAGCTTTGTGCATTTTCCCTGTAGTCCGGTGTGTTTCATGTTCCGTGTAAACGTGAAAGTTGTCCTGTTTCGAGCAATCGGTGAAATCATCAGCAAAGCAAGAATCGAAATTGAAGTAATGTCAAGCAGCTCATGGTGATTTGACCAAATCGTAACCGAACATATACTCTCACGCACTCACAGAAATATTTGTAGCTGAAAAGAGTCTGAGTAGGTAGACTCAGCTTACCATTGATTTTTGTCTGGATTGAGGGGCTCCTTCTTTGTGTTTCACTCAGCAACCAGAGACATGAAGGTGACTCTGGCAGAGTGCTCTTCACATCGAGAACAAAGAGCACTCAAGGGCAGTTAGCACCTCTTTGACATCTTCTGGGGTGGGGTGGGGCAATCACCTTTTGACTTCTGTTAAGATCCTCAAAAACTGAAAGTTGTCCTGTTTCGAGCAGAGGACGAAATCATTTACCAAAGCAACAATCCAAATACCAGCAATATCATGCAGCTCATGGTTACTTTGCCCAATCATATCCGAATATACAGTCTCTCATACAGACATTACATTTGTGGCTTTAGCAAATCTCAGAAGCTTGATTCCAGCTATCAAATGATTTTTGGCTGGATTGAATGTTTGTTGCGAGATTGATATTGTAGTTGGTCATATCCCTGCAGCTGTGCCAGCAGGAGAGGGATCACAGAACTGTTTCCCTGTGACTTTGCTTCTAATGTTTCACAGGAGCACCATGGAAGGTGTAAGACAATACACTGCAGCTGTGGCTGGTTTCGTGGCCAAGTGACCGAAGGAACTGCTTTCTCACTACAAACTCTCAGGTGGCTCGAGTTCAGATCCAACCGCTGCCCTTTGTGGGTGTGCTGTTTGTTTTACTGCAGCCTGTTAAATGCTGCTGTGTTTAAATTCCAACACAACCATGTGGTTTTGCTTTTGGAAATGTACCTCTGATTTGGGAGAGTGCACACTCTCTATCCTGTCAGTGTTTATGCTGTTATGATCACGTTTGCGTCCCACATGAAATGTCCCCGTTCTCAAGCGGTTCTACTGCTGCATCATGTTCCGGCCAAGTTGTGTTATTCACTGTTTTCACTGAAACAGAACGGAGATTGGTATTGCATCGCTGTTGTGAAACAAAATCCTGCAGTGACTTTACTTCTCATTATTTGGTGTTCTGGCGAATGGGAAAATAATTCCACTACATTGTGATGTCATATGGTCTTAAATTTCTTTTATTTCCTTCCCTTCTGCCCTGGAGATGGAGGAAGCAGGCACTGCCGCATTGTTGATCGGATGGGCAAATTAATCTAAACGAGACTGTGTTTGGGAATCTCTTAACTTTTCATTGTCCGTTCATGTTCAGTTCTTTCTTTTCCCTCATTTCGGAGCTTTTCGGGAGGTGGCGGTGCACCAAGTTTCCAATACATTTTGGGAGTGCAGTTTGGAATTGCTCTGAAGGATCTGGGAGCTGTTTATGGCTGATTGCCCTCGCACTGTCCCCAGAACAGCATTCATGCTTCAATGTCTCTTAAAATGTATTTTAAACAAACTCCCATTTCCCAGCATCTGGCCCCTATCCCACTAAACCTTTCCTATCCAGAAGCTCAGCCGGTTGCCTTTGAAATCTTCTGAGTGTACGAGCCTCCTCCACTTCCTCTGGTCGCTGATTCCATACACGCACAACCTTCTCTGTGGGATAGGTGCCTCATTCCGTTTTATATTTTACCCGTCTCACCTTAAACCTATGCTCTCCAGTTTTTAACTCGCCCCATATTGCAGAGATCAATAACTCAAATTTTTCTGTTGACAAACCTTCCTTAAGGTCATGCCTGACGATGAAGGGTAAGACGTCCCAGCATGTTCAGGCTCGCCCGACATTCCAAACTGTGCATCCCTGACACCATCTTTGTTTATATTTTGTGAGCAATTTCACGTGATTTTCTTATTTTTTAAATGATGCCAATTACGCTGGAGAATAACCAGCTCCTGGAAACAGAAAGATGAAGCGTTGAGCCGCTGTAAATTTTAGTGCTGGCCGACTCTGAACACCAGCTGCTCGCGGGGATATTTCCTGTAGTGTAGTGGCTGTTAGAGTCACCTCATACACGAAAACTCCCCGCTTCAAAATCGGGCAAGAATAGCCTTATTCCCGATGGCAGCCTTTCAGACTGACATGAGCAGAGATTTGTAACTTGCTGTTCACGTCAGCAAACCTGGCTTTGAATTTGCTCGCTCATACATGCTCGAGTGATGAAACGGAATACAATCCCATTTCATTTCTGTGTGAAACATTTTCACAGTGTTCGCCAAACTGGTTTTGAATATGCACAGATGTGTACAGCACTGATGGCCATTCTGTGTCACAGTGGAGTTCCTGGACTCTGATCCTTCCACTAAAAACAGTACCACATTTGCTTTCCTTGGGCAGGCGGCCTGGTTCAAAGCCAAGGGGCAAAGGTTCCCAGCAAAAATCCTCAACTGAGAACCTGGGCATGTTTCATGGGGAATGGTCAGTGGGAGTAACATCGTGGAAGCACCCGGTTCTGCAGTGTTTCTAAACACTAAATTCAAGAGCGATTGGATTTTAGTATTCTGAGGCATAATTTAAATTGATTGGTAAAATTGGAATTGTTTCTTAATTACCAAACAAAACTGACTTGTTCCACAGCCAACCGTTACATCTTTCCAATTTTCCAGTACAGGCTGAGACTGCGAGCTGGTCATCACAGGTATTTGTCAGCGCTCAGTTCCGAACAGCATTCACTCTCATTTGAAGGTGGAGGGCACGTCTTCAACTTCATAACACTGTTCTCATCACAAAATCCTGCAGCTTCTCATCTGGGGACAGGGGTTGGATTGCAACCGTTCCCATATTAAATGTAAAGATTTTCACACGGGAAGCGCCATTCATGAGGTGGGAGTGGGGATGGGGGAGTTTCTGTAAGCTGTGTCCCAGGGCTGTTCAGGGAGCTGCAGTGGCCACTGTCTGTTGACAGCAGGGGTCTGGAGAGAGCAGTGTTTGTCCCTATCTTACTCCATGTGGAGCCAGGGAACAGAATCATCAATGGTTTGGGCTGCAATTCAACCTTGCCATGGATTTTCCGGTTTAAATGGAGCTAGGGTAGTATTCCCATAGTCTGATCTGGAACAACCAAAGCTCCATACCTGGATGGTGTCAAACTACCAACCTTTATCTTTCAGCCCACTGCTGACCATTGGAGTCATACAGCCTGTCACCAACCAGGCGTGCCGATTTCCCTAAAGCAGGAAGGTTAGCGGGGATCTGAAGGGCGGTGGAACAACTGGAGCTCTCACTGTTTTCAGAGTCTGTCACCAATTTTCCTGCTTTCATTACCAAAAGTGTCAGAGAGCTTGAGGGGTCTGCAAACACCCAGAGGGAAAGGAACTGGGAATTAGAAGATACCCAGATCGTTCAAAATGACTGCCTGAGCTACATCACTATGACTCTGGTACTGGGATAATTCAAGCACATGGCTTGACAGAATCTGAAAATTAAATGCAGAACTTCAGGCTGTTCAGTCCAAATGAGATCCATTAAGATACAGTGGACATTGAATCTCTTCCATATAGCGACTTCATCAAATCCTCCCTGTCAATCTATCCACAATCTTATTTTTTGTATTTCTTCGTCCATTTCCCCCAGCTAATGTGAACATCTTGTTTTCATCTTCCTTATCTATACCAATTATAAGCCAATAAGCTCTATTGCATCTCGCTTCAACTCCAGTTGCTCCATTGCATCCTAAATCACTCCTTAATCTTACTGGTAAATGAATGAGTCTATCCCCTCTCTGGACCCTCCCATCCTTCACAATGTATGATGATCTCTGTTGTGAATATACTGATCACCCTCGACCTGGAGGAGGGATAATGCGAGTTTCTGAAATTATCGAGAGGGTGCAGGAGGAACCCAATAGGACTGGCACCTTTTGGGAGAGAGAAATAATGTTAATGTTTAGAGACAATTTCTTACTTTATTTTGATTATTCTTTTCTCTCTGCCCTAATAGTGATGGATCTTTGAAGCTTCTTTCTCCAAGGATTTCAAGGAAGGATATATACACAAAAGTATCAAACAAAGGGAATTATTTGTCTCTCTGATTTCTCACCTGGACAGACACTGCCTTTATTAAACTTCTTTGAATATTTGAAGAAGATTCATAGACAGGAAACGCCAAAGAAACATTGACTCTAGATCTGACTTGATCAATCGATTCATCACAAACTGGAAATAATTGGCATTTGAGTGTTGCATCCTCAGTCATTACCAATCACTGCATACAATTTCTCCATCATATCCTCCCTGACGATCTGTACCAAAGTCTTAGGTGATTGTTGGTGTATCCCATACCTGGGGGAGGTGTGTTCCAGTTGGAGGTAGTTGGGAGCTGACAGGATGAACTAGGTTGGGGAGTAGATGGGGCTTGGGTAATAGATTCTGGGAGTATTTGAACATTGCTCAGTCAGCCATTATCCTCAAGCCATGCGGGCTGACAGGGGGAGTATTGACCTGTTACTGCCTCTGTCTGTCTGTGAGGAGAAAGTGAGGACTGCAGATGCTGGAGATCAGAGCTGAAAATGTGTTGTTGGAAAAGCGCAGCAGGTCAGGCAGCATCCAAGAAACAGGAGATTCGACATTTCAGGCATAAAGCCCTTCTTCAGGAATGAGGAAAGTGTGTCCAGCAGGCTAAGATAAAAGGTAGGGAGGAGGAACTTGTGGGAGGGGCATTGGTGATGCGATAGATGGAAGGAGGTCAAGGTGAGGGTAATAGGCCAGAGTGGGGTGAGGGCAGAGAGGTCACGAAGAAGATTGCAGAGGGAGTCCCTCCCTCGCTCACTGCACACCCCAGGTCATCTCCTCTGCACAGAAGCTCTTCAGCCACATTCTCAAACAGACTTGCTACCACAGCCACATCTCCTTCCTCAGCACCTGTCGACGGAACCGACCTCGAACTCAGCACTGCCTTCCTAACCTGTAATCTTCTTCCTGACCTCTCCACCCCCACCCCACTCCGGCCCATCACACTCACCTTGACCTCCTTCTACCTAGCGCATCTACAACGCCCCTTCTCCAAGTCCTTCCTCCCTACCTTTTATCTTAGCCTGCTGGACACACTTTCCTCATTCCTGAAGAAGGGCCTTATGCCTGAAATGTCGAATCTACTGTTCCTTGGATGTTGCCTGACCTGCTGCGATTTTCCAGCAACACATTTTCAGCTCTGTCTGAGTGTGACAGAGTGTGGGCTGGGGGTCACTTGTTCCCTTTTTGCCTTTTCTATCTCTCTCACTGTCGCTCTCTCTTTCGCTTCTCTCTCCTCTCTCGTTTTCTCTTTCACACTCTCATTCTTCTGCTCTCTTCTCCACCTCTTCTTCACCCCTCTTCTCCTCCTACCCTCTTCTCCCTCTCTCTCCTCCACTCTCTCTTCTCTCTCCCATCTCTTTTCGCTCTCCCCTCTCTCTTGCCTCACTCTTCTCTCCCCCTCTCAACTCTCTCTTCCCCCACTCTCACTTCATCTCTCTCTCTCTCTCTCTCTCTCATTACGGTCGCACGGTGGCTCAGTGGTTACCACTGCTGCCTCACACTGCCAGGGACCCAGTTCAAATCCTGCCCAAGGCAACCGTCTGTGTAGAGTGTGTACATTCTCCCCAGTGTCTGCATGGGTTTCCTCACTCGGTCCAATGGTGTGCAGGTCTGGGTGGACTGGCCATAGTGGAGTTGCCCAAAGGGTAAGGTGAACTGTTCAGACAGAGCAAGGTCTATGTGGGTTACTCTCCTAACCATCTTTCCACCCCTCTCTTTCCCCCAGTATCCTACTCCCCTCTCCTCTGCCACCCTGCCCTCACCTGTCTTCACGATTCCCTCCTCGTTTTCCGCCCCCACTTTCACTGTCCTACCCATCTGCACTTCTGTCTTTCACCCAATCTCCTCCTCCCCACCTTCAACCACTCTGTCCTCCCGAATTCTTCTCGCCACCTCCTTCTGTTCCCACGCCTCCTGCTGTCTATTCCCTCTTTCCATGCCACCACCTACTCCCCCTCACCTCTTCTCTCCCCGCTAACATCCCCCCGCTCTCCTCCTCCTCGCCCCCACACCTCACCCACTCTCCTCCTCCCCCCTCTGAAACCCTCCTTTGCCCCTGCTGCTGTCTGCCTCATTCTCCCTGCCCCTCTTTCCTCCACCTCTCTCTCCTCTCCCTCTCTCTCTTTCACCCCTATTTTCTGCGCCCTCTCTCCTCCCCTCTCTCTCCTCCCACTCTCTGTCCTTCCCCTCTCTCCTCCCACTCTCTCCCCTCCCCCTCTCTCTTCCCCCTCTCATTCCCCTCTCTCCTCGCCCCTCACTCTCCTACATCTCTCTCTCCTCCCCCTCTTCGTACACCCCCTAACCTCCCCCCTCTCTCCTTCCCCGCTCCATCCACCTCTCCTCCCATTCTCTCTCCTCTCCCTCTCTCTCCTCTCCCTCTCTCCTCTCTCTCCTCCCCATCTTCCTCATCCCCCTCTCCTCCCCCATGCTCTCCCTCTCCCATCTCCCCTCTCCCACTCCCCTCTCTTGTCCCACTCTCCTCCTCCTCCTTCTCTTCTTTCTCCTCTTCCCTCTCTCCTCTCCCCTCTCCTCTCATTCCTCACTACTCTCTCCTCTCACTCCTCATCACTGTCTCCTCTCCCCTTTCTTCTTCCCCTTTCCCCTCTCTCCTCACCGCTGTCTCATCTCCCCCTCCCGTCTCTCCTCTCTCCTGTCCCCCTCTCTTCTCTCTCCTCCCCTTCACCTCCCCTTCTCCTCTTTCTCCCCTCTCCCCCTCACCTCTCCACTCTCCCCTCTCTCCTCATTCCCTCTCCTCACCCCTTCTCTTCTTCCACCTCTCCTTTCTTCACCTCCCCTCCTCTCCCGCTTCCCTGCCCTCTCGTTCCCCTCTTCTCCACACTCACTTCTTCCCCTCTCCCATCCCCCTCTTATTCACCCCTTCTCCTGAACTCCTTCCCTACCCCCTTGTATCCTCTCCTCCCACCTGTCCTCCCTTCTACTCTCCCATCTCTCCTGCCCCCTCCTCCCTGGCTCTCCTCCCTGTCTCTGCTCCATTTCCCTGTTCACCTTCCCCCTCCTTCCCCCACTTCCGCCTCTCCTCCCCTTCACCTCCCACTGTCCTCCCCTCCTCCTCATCTTCACCTCTTTCCTCCCCAATCCTCATGTCCCTCTCTCGTCTACCTCCCACCACCTATCTCCTACTCCACCCCAAACTCCCCTCGCCTCACACCCCAAACGCCCCCTACGTCCTCACTTCCTCCTCTCTCCTAACCCCTCTCCTTCCCTTCTTCCCCATCACTCGTCCCCCCACTTCATTCGCTGTCTCCTCCCGTCCTCCACCTTCCACGTTCTCCCCACCTCTACTCCTCTCCTTCATTCCTCTCCTTCTCTCCTACAATCCCCTTCCCATACACCCTCCACCACTCTACTCCCCTTTACGCCATCCACTCCTTGCTCCTCACCCCCTGTCCTCCTGTTCCCTCTCCTCCCATCTCTCCTCCTACTCTCGCCCACCGTTCCCAGCTCTCTCCTACCCCCTCTCTCCTACAGCCCTCTCTCCACCCCTTCTTTCCTCTGCCATGCCTCTTTCCCCAATCCAATTATCCCCGCACCTCCCCTTCCTCCACCCTCTCTTCTCCCCCTCCCTCCTCACCTCTCCCTCCCCTCCCCTCCCCACTCTCCCTTCCCATCTCTCACATTGAAAGATGAGGCACACAAAGTGGTCAAAAACAGCATGAAACTGGAAGATTGGGAAAGCGTTAAAGATCAGAAGAAAGTCACAAAAAGAGTGAGAAAGAACCGTAGGAAAGAACAGGAGAGAAAAGATGTACCACATAATTTAAAGACAGATAGCAGAAGTTTCTATGAAAACTTTAAATGAAAAAGAGTGGCTAAGGTAAATGTTGGTCCTTCAGGGGATGAGGAGGGACATTTAGTTATGGGGTGTGATGAAATGGCGGAGGCACTGAACAGGTATTTTGTATCGGTCTTCACAGTGGAGGGCGCTAATAACATGCCAGAGATTGACAAAGAGATGGAGTTGGTGAGGACCTGGAAACAAATATTATTACGGAACGCTAGTGTTGGGCAAGCCCATGGAGCTAATGATAGACAAGTCTTCTGTCCTGGTGGAATGCATCCCAGCGTGCTAAAAGAGACAGCGGGGGATAGAACAGTTGCACCGTCAGTAATTTTCCCAATTTGCTGGACTCTGGGGCAGTTCCAGCAGATTGGAAAACATTGGCGCCGCTGTTTAAAAAGGAAGGTAGACAAAAGATGGGGTAGTATAGATCAGTTAGTGCAACATCTGCCGTGGGGAAAATGCTTGAGTCTCTTATCAAGGAAGAAAGAGCAAGGCACTGCTGGATCCCCAAGTGAATACCTTCCCACACATGGAACAGCTGAACGACTTCTCCCCCATGTGAATAGGGTGATGTTAAATAAAGACCATTGAATTTAAGACATTTACAGATCTTAAAGTTTTTTTCCCCCACAGTCAGGGGAAAGCTCTCTTGTCAGTGTAAAGCCACTGGTGTGACATGAAGCTGGATGACAAAATAAATCTCTTTGCACAGAATGTCTGTGTCAATGAGTCTCCAGTAGGTCTGTGAATTTTCAATCCTTCTGACAATCCAGATATTTCCATGGTGCTGATCTCCTCGCATATCTCCAAGTTGGATGATCTGGTGAATCCTTTCCCATAAACACAACATATTTATGGCTTCTCTGTCTGTGAGTGTTTTTAGATTGTGAACTGGATAATGTTAAATAATTTCTGCAGTCAGTTCACTGGAACACTCATACACTTATGTGTGTGTGTGTATGTGTGTGTGTGTGTGAGTGTGTGTGTGTGTGTGTGTGTGTCTGTGTGTGTGTGTGTGTGTGTGTGTGTATGTGTGTATGTGTGTGTGTGTGTATGTGTGTGTGTGTATGTGTGTGTGTGTGTGTGTGTGTATGTGTGTGTGTGTGTGTGTGTCTGTGTTGGGGCTTGACCACACACAATGTTGTTTGAAACCTTTGCTCACTGACATACAAGATAATCATGTCCCTTTATGGCCAAATGTATTTAGTGACTCTGTTGGATCTTTATATCATGTCTGATTTCTCTCACTTCTGGCGAGAGGTGCAAGTGGAGTTCAATGCACCTAAATGTGAGGTGATGCACTTTGGGAAGAATAACAGGAAGGCAGAATACTGGGTCAATGGAAAGATTTTGGTAGTGTGGATGTGCAGAGGGATCTTGGAGTCCGTGTCCATAGATCCTTGAAAGTTGCCACCCAGGTGGATAGTGCTGTTAAGGGGGCATACGGTGTGTTAGGTTTCATTGGGAGAGGGATTGAGTTCTGGAACCACAATATCATACTGCAACGCTACAAAATGATGGTGCGGCCACAGTTGAAATATTGTTTACAGCTGTGGTCGCCCCGTTACAAATACGATGTGGAAGCATTGGAAAAGGTGCAGAGGAGATTTATCAGGATGGTGCCTGGTCTGGAGGGAAGGTCTTATGAGAAAAGCTGAGAAACCTGGGTCTTTTCTCATTGGAAAGAAGGCGGCTAAGGGAGGATTTAATAGAGACATACAAGATAGTCAGAGGATTAGATAGGGTAGACAGGGAAAGCCTTTTTCCTAGGATGAGGACGACAGCTTGTACGAGAGAGAACAACTATAAATTGAGGGGTGATAGATTTAAGACAGATGTCAGAGGCAAATTCTTTACAGAGAGAGTGGTAAGTGTGTGGAATGCCCTACCAGCTCAGGTGGTCAACTCAGCTCCATTAGGGAGTTTTAATTAATCCTTAGATAAGCTCACAGATGATTTTGGGATAGTGTAGGGGGACGAGTTGAGAAAATTCCACAGGTCGATGCAACTTTGAGGGCTGAAGGGCCTGTTCTGCGCTTTATTGTTCTATGTTCTATAATCTGAATCTTTTTCCACGGTAGAAATGACAAATTCTAGAGGACATAGATTTCAGGGGATGGGGAAATTTAAAGAAAATAAAAACCGAAAGAACGGAAGATGCGGTTGATCAGAAACAAAAACAAAAGTTTCTGGAAATGTTCGACAAGTCTGGAAGCACCTGTGAAGAGAAATCAGAGTTCACGTTTCTGATGAAGGACCCGAAACATTAATGGATTTTTATTTTCTCAGATGCTGCAAGACCTGCTGAGCATTTCCAACAGCATGTGAAAGTTTCAAGAGAGTTATGTCAGGCAAGTTTTAATACAAAAGGTGATAGTTGAGTAGAATGTACTCTCCTGGGAGGTGATAAAAGCAGAAACAATCACAATGCTTAAGAGGCATTTGGGCAGGCACATAAGCAGGCAAGGGGTAGGCAGGGATATGGATCATGTGCAGGCAGGTGGAATTAGTTTGGAACGGCATCATGGTCTGCACAGACATGATGGGCCAATTATTCCGGTGCTGTAATGTTCTGTTTTCCAAGGGGCACAATGTGTGGAGCGAGAGTTAATGTTTTTTTTAGAACATACAGTGAGTTGATACATTTTGAGAGAAGCAATGTAGAAAAGAAATATATATTTGCATGGCACAGACACAAAGAGTAGAGACTGAGGGAAGGGGGGCAAGGTGTACAATTCTTTAAAGGAGAGAGGACATAATCAAAGTGTTTTGATCAAAACATATGGGATCCTGGGTTTCATTAAACAATTTCATTGACTAGTTAGGTCACAGTCAATCATTGTGTCCAATTCAGGTCAACAGATTCCTGATCTTCAGGGTGTGGAGTACAGACATATTGGTGTGGTGCACTGATGAAGAAAATGCAGTCACTGGATTGATTTGGAAAAAAATGCTATTTTCTTTGAAGAAATCAAGTTGAAAAAATCATGATAGAATAAAATGGATATGATTATAACACATCTAGATAGAGCAGACAATAAAATAAATTGCACTTGATAGGTGATGGCTCAAAATTTAAGATTAGGTATAACGTTTTGAGAAAGTGGGAGATGAGCAAGTGTTCCACTGGCTGGAAATATGCAGAACATGCTGCCTATTATGGTGGTGCAAGTAGAGGTGATCCATGATTAATGAATACAATTATATCAGATATGAGAGAAATAAACTTTCAGGGTTTTGGGAACAGCTGGAGAACGAGAATAATGGATTCTGCTACAGAGAGCCAGCTTGGATTTGATGGGCCCCTTTCTGTGCCATAACATGTTTTTTTTTGTACTTGCTTAACTTGTTCCGGTTGTTTGTCTTCAGGGGTTAGATTATCATCAAGGTAAATCTACTCTGTGTTCATGCTCAGACCAACACAGGTTGTCCTTCCACAGCAGGAGATAATGTTTACTGTTTTATACTGGGTTCTGGAGGAGTCCCTAGGTAGTGTACACAGAACTGAAAATCTGCTCTAGGGTGTTTTAACCAGGACTGTGAATATCTTGGAACATCTAATGCCACACCAATGCCTGGAATGCTTTCTAACTGACTGACTAAATGAAATATGTTCCTTCCACAGCATGTTGCTGGCTGGAGTTCTGTGGTCAGTGTTATTACACAAGGATCAGAATTGGATAATCTATTGTCTGTAACATATACCAATGATTAGCATGGAAATGTAAATGATTTAATTAGCAAGTTTCTAGATGGTACAAATTGATGAAGTTGTGAATCGTGAAAAATGGTGTCAATGGATACAGCAAGAAAGAGATCCGTTGGTAAACCCATACGGAGATAGATTTTAATCCAGACAAGTGTGAGGTGATGTATTTGGGGAGGCTCATTGCAAGAGGAATGTATTCACTAAACCGAAGGCCTCTCAGCAGCATTGATGTACACAGGGATCTTCAGGGGCAAGTTCACAGCTCCCTGAAAGTGGTGAAGGAGGTGGATGGCAGGCTTGCCTTCTTCTGTCAGGGGAGTGATTATAAAACTGTCATTAGGCCACCTTTGGGGTATTGTGTGCTGTTTTGATCACCATATTAAAAGGAGGATGTGGAGGCTTAGTGCAGTGAGAGAAAAGGTTTACAAGGATGTTGCCTGGATTGGGAGAGGTTGGAAAGACTTGGATTTTTGTCTTGTGAAAGTCAGTGGCTGCGGGTGATCTGAAAGGCTCAGAGTGAATAATCTGAATCCTTTTCCACGGTGAAAATGGCAAATTCTAGAGGCCATAGATTTAAGGGGAGTAGGGGCAAGTTTAAAGGAAATGAAAACTGAAACAACTGAAACAACTGCAGATGCTGTAAACCAGAAACAAAAACATTTTCGGGAAATGTTCAGCAGGTCGAGCAGCTTCTATGAAGATAAATTAAAGTTAACGTTTCTGAGGAAGGGTGACCAGACCCGAAACATGAACTGATTTTTCTTCACAGATGCTGCATGATCTGCTGAGCATTTCCAATAACATGTGCAAGTTTAAAGGCAGTTGTGTTGGCAATTTTCTTGTGCAGAAGGTGGGTCAGTGACTGGAATGTACTTGCCTGAGAGTTGGGAAAAGCAGAAACAATCACAACGTTTAAGAGGCATTTGGGCAGACACATAAGCAGACATGGGTTGGCAGAGATATGGATCATGTACAGGCAGATGGAATTAGTTTGGAATAGCTTCATGAACCACACAGACATGGTGGGCCGATTATTCCGGTGCTACACTCTTCTGTTTTCCAGGCGGTAGAATGTGTGGAGGAGAGTTAATAATTTGAGTGGAATATGTCTCTTCATGAGAACACACAATAAGTTCATTCATTTTGAGAGAAGCAATGTAGAAAGTCAATATATATTTGAATGGCACAGACACAACGTGCAGGACAGCAGGAATGGGGGACAATGTGCACCACTTATTAAAGGAGAGAAAACATAAAGTGTTTTGAGTAAAACAAATGGGATGCTGGGCTTCATTAATGGGGGAATGATAACAAACTCATGGAAAAGATGCTGACCATTGACAAAGCTCTAGTTAGGTCACAGTCAATCATTGCATCCAATTCTGGTCAACAGATTCCTGGTCAGAACGAGGAAGTTAAAATACCATAGAGGGGCCTGTTCCACACCTTTTGTTTCTCTTTCAGGACACTGTGGGGTATCAAGGGTTAAACATTCCCTTGCCAAAGGCCATATTTCATTAACTGAATGCCTGTACTCTTTCAATACAGACAGAACACCTCAGAAGGGGGGAGGCTGACAATATCTCAAAATAGAACCTCTTGCAGCCACACATGTGGATTCCCCCGTAACCCCAGACAGAGGAATTTGCCCTTTCCAGACAAGACTGAGAGCCCTGGGCACAACCCTGTTAAACTGCCTCCCGCTCTCATTGTCTTACCTCCCCTCCATATTAGCATAGGTAAGTGAATCCCCCATTTACTGAAGGAAGAACCCTCCAGCCTTAATCTCTTCCCATCAACACATAATCATGAACAATACGATAATCAGTTTCTGTAATCCATTCATACGTTAACGCAGGACATCGCCATTCATCAAGCTTTGTAAGGTCATAATTACCAGCTTTAAACTATGTAATGACAATCGCCCATGTGACTGATATGTCTTTGTCTAATTCCTATTAAATATACTGTCTCTGTGGGTAAGGCAGAGATTCGTGAAGAAGAGTCTCTACAAGTCTCTATACTAACCTGGCAGGGGAGATACCATGATCATTGCGGTGGCGCTCCCAGGACGAGGCTATCCCATTGCACTTCGGGTGTGCTGACGCCTGCGATGTCACCAAATGCGGGATACTCAACAGCAAAATTTGTGGTAGTGGGGGTCTGCGTTCGCGCTCTCCCCTTGTGGGCGGCACGGTGGCACAGTAGTCAGATGGGGAAATGGGCTGAGGAGTGTCAGATGGAGTTTAATTTAGATAAATGTGAGGTGCTGCTTTTTGGAAAAGCAAAGCCTAGCAGGACTGATAGACTTAATGGTCAGGTCCGAGGGAGTGTTACTGAGCAAAGTTTCCTTACAGTGTAGGTTCATAATTCCTTGAAAGTAGAGTCGCAGGTGGATAGGATAGTGAAGGTGATTGGTATGATTTACATTATTGGTCAGAGCAGTGAGTACAGGAGTTGGGCAGTCATGTTGTGGCTGACAGGACATCGGTTTGGCCACTCTTACAATATTGAGTGCAATTCTGTTCTCCACCTATCAGAAGGATGTTGTGGAACTTGAAAGGTTCAGAAAAGATTGGTGGCAGAATATTCTTTAAAGGGTAGAATAACCAGTGGGAGGTCATTGGACATTGGTACCAATGACACAGGAAGAGAAAAAGATAGGTCCTGATGAGAGAATATAGCAAATTAGCCTGGAATATAAAAAAGTAGATACTCGGTTGTAATATCTGAATTACTCCCAATGCTACATGCTAATGAGAGTAGGAATAGCAGGATGGAGGAGATGAATGATTGGCTAAAGATCTGGTGTAGGGCAGAAGGATTCACATCTTTTGGTCATTGAATTCTCCTCTGGAGTAGAAGTGACTTGAATAAGAAGGATGGATTGTCCCTGAATTGGAAGGTGACTAATATCCAGGCAGGAAGATTTGCTAGTACTACTCGGGCGGCATTAAACCAGTGAGGGAGTGGGGGTAAACCTAAAGAGATAGTGAGAAAGGAGGTAAGTCTGAGGCTGGTACAGTTCAGAAATCAAACAGTCAAGGCAGAACGCGGTAGAACCGAGCAGTTACACTGCATTTACTTCAATGCAAGAGGCCTGACAGGGAAGGCAGATGAGCTCAGGTTATGGTTTGAACATGGGACTGGGATATCATCGGTATTATAGAAATATGACTCAGGGATGGATGTGACTGGCAGCTGTATGTTCCAGGGTATAGATGCTATAGGAAGGATAGAAAGGGGGACAAGAGAGGAGGACGAGTGGTGTTTTTGGTTAGGGATAGCATTAGAGTTGTGCTTGGGGACGATATTCATGGGAGTAAGTTCAGTGAAATTATTTGGACGGAACTGGGAAATAAGAAAGGATTGATCACCTTATTGTTAATATCTGCGTGTGTTTCATCTGATTGCTCTGGTTTCCTCCCACTATGTAAAGATGTGCAGGTTAGGTGGATTATCCAGGCTGAATTACCCACAGTGTTCAGGGATGTGCAGGTTGGGTGGATTATCCAGGCTGAATTACCCACAGTGTTCAGGGATGTGCAGGTTAGGTGGATTATCCAGGCTGAATTACCCACAGTGTTCAGGGATGTGCAGGTTGGGTGGATTATCCAGGCTGAATTACCCACAGTGTTCAGGGATGTGCAGGTTGGGTGGATTATCCAGGCTGAATTACCCACAGTGTTCAGGGATGTGCAGGTTGGGTGGATTATCCATGAGAAAGGCAGCATTACATGGGTAGGGTGGGAGTCTCTGAGGGTCAGTGCTGAATGACCTGCTTCCCCACTGTCTGGATTCTCTGATAATTATAATAGTTTTAAAATAGTTCCAAAAAAGAATAGACCAGATCTAAAAGTTGCTGTTCTAAATTGGATAAAGGTGCATTGTGATTGAACAAGATAAAATCTTTCAATACTTCTTTGCTATTCCCAGGTAAAGGGACGGCTGAAAAGTGGGAACGTAACATAAGGAATAGGAGCAGGAGGAGGCCATCTGGCCCCTCCAGCCTGCTCTGCCATTCAATAAGATCAGGGCTGATCTCAGCTCCACTTTACTGCTCTCTCCCATAACCTTTAATTCCTTTCCTGTTCGTAAATCTACATTTTGACCTAAAGACATTCAAGATGAAAGTCTCAACTGTTTTATTCAGCTGGGAATGCCACAGATTCACAACCCTTTAGCTGAAGAAGTTTCTCCTGAACCCAGTCCTAAATCTGATACCCCCTTATTTTGTCGCTATGCACCATAGTTTGTCCAGTCCACAGTGGAAACAACCTCCCTGCTTCTATCTTATCTACTCCTTTCATAATTTTATATTTTTCCTATACAATCTCCTATTACTCTAAATTCCAATGAGGATCATGCCAGTTTTGTCAATCTCTGCTCAGAAGGCAACCCTTTCAACTCCAGACTCAAACTAGTGACCCTGCTCTGCACCCCCTCCAGCGCCATTACATCCTTCCTGAAGTAGGGGACGAAAACCTGTACACAGTACTCCAGGTGTGGCCTCCCCAGCACCCTGTACAGCTGCAGCATACCCATCCCTCTAGCAATGAAGGACAATATTCCCTTCACTGCCTTAATTACCTGCTGTACCTGCAAACCAGCTTCCTGTGATTCATGCACAAGGACACCCAGCTCCCTCTGCACAGCAGCATGCTGCATGTTTTCACCATTTCATCATCCAGTTTGTTGTTAGTCCGACCAAAATGGATGACCTCACATATCCCAACATTGTCCTCCATCTGCCAGACCCTTAACCACTCAATTAACCTCTCTGTATCCCTGTGCAGACTGACAGTGGCCTCTGCACACATTGCTCTACCACTCATCTTAGTGTCGTCCACTTTTCATGAATCCATGCTGTGTCTGCTCGATGAGACAATTTCTATCCACATAGCTCACTATTTCTTTCTTGAGAGATCGGACATTTTTCCCCACTACAGAAGTTATGCTGACACGTCCATTTTAAAATATTGGCATCACATTTGCAGCTTTCCAATCTGTTAGAACCGTCCCAGAATCAGCAAATTTTAGTGAATTATCACGAGTGTATTTGCTATTTACCCACTGCCATTCCTTACAGTCCCCGGGGATGCATTCCATCACGGCCAGGAGACCCAACTACCTTTCGGCTGGTATCTTTCCCAGCACTGCCTCTTTACTGAGAATGATTGATTGTTTCTCTGTCTTCATCTGCCATTGCCCCCATAGGCCTGCGACAATGAGTATATAGACAGTATGTTCCTGTTAAGGCCGAGGCTGGGAGGTGTAAGGAATGCTGCTGTCAAGAGGAATTGTGGCTCTGGTCAAGAAAATGAAGGAGGGATATGGCAAGTCCAGACAACTGGGTTTGTGTGAATACCTACAGGTATATAGGGGCAGTAGGAGTATACTCGAGGGAAACTAAGAGGGCAAAAAGGGAACGAGAGAGCTTTGTGAAATGGGTTTGGGGAAAATCCAAAGAGATTCTAGAAATACACTAAGGACAAAAGAGTAACCAGGCAGAGAATAGGGACCCTCAAAGATCAACAAAATTGTCTATGGATCTGCAGGAGGCAGGAGAGATACTATCTGCGTATTTCATGTCCGCTTTTACTGAAGGAGGATATGGAAGTGAGAGAGTTTGGAGAAATAAATAGGGATAACTTGACAAGTGTCCATATAAGTTATGAGGCACTGGAACTTGTATAATGCATCAAGATTGATAAATCCCTGATACATGATCAGGTGAATCCCAGAACTTTGTGGGAAGCTAGGGAAGTGATAGTTGGGTCCCTCGCTGAGATATTTGTATCACCGAGGTGCTGGAAGACTGGCGCCATTATTTGAGAAAGGTGATGAGGAAAAGTCAGGGAACAATACACTGGTGAGCCTGGAGTCAGGTAAGTTATTGGAAGGGCTTCTCAGGGATAGGATTTAGATGTAATTGGAAAGGTAAGAAATGATTTGGGACAGTCAGCATGGCTTTGTGTATGGAAATCACTAACTTGGACTTCAGAAAGACATTCAAGGTGGAAGAACTAGCTATTTGGATATAAAATTGGCTGTAAGGTTGGAGACAGAGGATAGTGGTGAAGGGTTGCCTTTCGGACTGGAAGCCTGTGATGAGCAATATGGTGTAAGGATCGGTGCAGGGTTCACTGCTTTTCATCATTTATATCAATGATTCCTATGGTTCGTGACTTTATATAGACACCAAATTGGATCTGGAGGAAGTGGATCGGGAAGAAGGTTACCTCAGAGTACAATGGGACTTCAATCAAATGGGCTGGGGAGTGGCAGGTGGAGTGAATTCAGATAAATGTGAGGTGCTGCATTTTGAAAAAACAAATCAGGGCTGGATTATACATTTAATGGGAAGGTCCTGGGGAGTGTTGTTGAACAAAGAGACCTTGTCGTGCAGGTTGATAGTTCTTTGAAAGTGGAATCATGGATAGGCAGGGTAGTGAAGGAGGCGTTTGGTGTACTTGGTCAGTGCATTGAGTATTGGAGTTGGGACATTGTTTTGCAGCTCTACAGGACATTGATTCAGCCACATCTGGAATTCTGCTTTCAGTCCTGGTCTCCCTGCTGTAGGAGTGATATTACAGAACATGAAAGGATTCTGAAAAGATGTGCAAAAGTGTTGCCAGGGTTGAGGATTTGAGCTATAGGGAGAGGCTGAATAGGCTGGGGCTGTTTTCCCTGCATCATTGGATGCTGAGAGATGACCTTCGAGGTACATAAAATCGTGAAGGACATGGATAGGGTGAACAACCAGGGTCTTTTCCCAAAGTTAAGTGAGTACAAAACTAGAGGGCACAAGCCTATGGTGTGAGGCAAGAGATTTTAAAGGGATCTTAGGGGCAATGTTTTCAAGCTGAATATGGAATGAGCTGCCAGAGGAAGTGTGGAGGCTGGTACAATTACAACATTTGAAAGGCATCTGACTGGGTACGTGATTAAGAAAAGTTTAGAAGGATATGGGCAAAGTGCTGGCAAATGGGACAAGATTAATTTGGGATAAATGGGTGACATGGATGAGTTGGATTGAATGGTCTGTTTCTGTGCTGTACATCTCGGAATTTAACTATTTGAGGATAAATTTGGAGTGCTACGGGTAAATGGAAGGGGAGGAAGGGCAGATTGGCAGCATGTCCAGAGGGAGAGAGTATAGCCGCAATGGGCTGAATAGCCCCCAACCCCTGTGCTCTGTGATACTGCCCCATTCACTGTGAATGATGAAGCTCATCCCAGGGCAGAGCCACAGACATATACAGCACGGAAACAGACCCTTCAGTCAAACTCGTCCGTGCCGACCAGATATCCTATCTTAATCTAGTACAGTTGACTCGTTTCCCTTACAATTCATATGCCCATCCAGATGCCTTTCAAATGGTGTAACTGTACTAGCTGCCACCACTTCCCCTGACCGTAGCTTCCATACACGCACCACCTCTACGTGAAAAAAGTAGTCTCTCGGGTCCCTTTTATATCTTTCCTCTCTCACCTTAAACCTATGCTCTCTAGTTCTGGACTCCCCCACCCCAGGAAAAAGACCTTGTCTATTTATCCCATCAATGCCCCTCATGATTTTATAAACCTCTATGAGGTTACCCCTCAGCCTCCCACACTCCTGGGAGGATCCCACCACTCATGTCACAATGGGGCCTGGCTGATTGACAGCAGCTTCAGACCAATAGGAGACTAGGTGCAATCCTCCAGCCAATGGGAGTGAATGAGGGGTGTTGCCAACAGGCCAACATGTAACCATGAGCTGTGCAGGTGCAGTGTCATGGTGAGGGGGTGGGAAGAGACCCAGTGAGTGTGAAGGGAGTGGGAGAGAAATGGATTAGTGTGGACTGGGAGGGTTTATAAACTCATGATGTATGCTGCTAGACCTGAATTAGAAACTCCCAGTAAATGAAAAGCAAAAGAACTGTGGATGCTTAAAACAGAAACAACAGCCAGAAGATACTGGAAAAGCTCAGCAGGTCTGGCAGCATCTGAAGAGAAATCAGAGTTAACATTTTGGATCCGCTGACCCTTCCTCAGAACTGATGTTACTGAGACAAAATGTCAGTTTATATGCAGAAGGTAGGGGTTAAGGAGTAAATGATAGGTGGTGATATAGACCAAAGAGAGATATAGGAGCAATTGGGCAAATGAATGGATAATGCTCTGGCTGTGGGAGGGTGAGTAGATGTTATTGGAGATTGTTAGTGACTAATCATATGTAATGTGTAATGGCAGGCTGTGTAATAACAAGGCCTGGTGTGTGGGGTGGGGGAATAAGGTGCTAGGACATGGGAGACTTAGGACCTAAAATTAATGAATTCCGTTTTAAGGTCAGAGGCCTGAAGGGTCCCCCAAGTACAAAATGAGGTGTTGTTCTTCCAGCTTACGTTAAAGTTTGGCGCAGGAGAAGCACAGCAGATCAGACAGTATCCAAGGAGCAGGAGAATTGACATATTGGGCCTATTGCCGTCAGCAGGAATGTGTGCGAGGGGAAGAGGGCTGACAGACAATAGAATGTGTGTGTGGGGATGGCGGGAAGGTAGTTGGGAAGGCGATAGGAAGATGCTGGTGGAGGGTAATGGTGAGAGGGTGGAGTGGATAATTGGGAAGGAAGATGGACTGGTCTGACTGTTCAAGAGGGTGGTGCTGAGTTGGAGGGCTGGATCTGGGATACGGTGGGGGAGGGGAAATGATGAAACGTTGATTCTGTGTTTGAAGGGTCCCAAGATAGAAGATGAGGTATTCTTCCTCCATGAGTCATGTAGCTAGGATTTTGTGGTGGAGGTGGCCCAGGACATGCATGTCCTTGGCAGAGTGAGAGGGTGGGTTGTAGAAATGGTTGACCACAGGACAGTGGGGTTGATTGGTGCATGTCTCCCAGAAAGGTTCCCTGAAACATTCTGCAAGTTGGCGTCCTGTCTCCCCATTGTAGAGAGCAATGAACACAATAGATGAGGTTATTCAATGTACAGGAAAATCTCTGCTGGATGTGGAAGGGACCTCTGGTGTCTTGGATGGAGGTGAGGGGAAGGTGTGGGCACAGGTTTTACACCTCTTGGAATGGCAGGCAAAGGTGGAGGATGGGTTGGTGGGGAGCATGGATCTAATGCGGAAGTCACAGGGAATGATCTCTGAGGAATGCTGAAAGGGGTGTGGAGGGAAAGATATCTCTGTTGGTGGGGTCTGATTGTCGGTGGTGGAAATGGCAGAGGATGTTGTGTTGTATCTGGCTGAAAAGCGAGGACTTGGGGGTTCTATCCTTGCTGCGGTTGGAGGGGTGGGGTTCAAGAGCAGAGGTGCAGGAAGTGGTGGAGATACACTGAAGGGTATTATTGACCACATGGGAGGGGAAATTGCAGTCCTTGAGATACAGGGCCATTTGGTATGGTCTGGAGTGTTCTGCATCTAGCTTCCCTGGAACACTGCATTAAGAATGGGACAGATGTTGGCCAGGGAACAGTCTCGTGTGTTAAAATGGCAGGTAACTGGACTCGGGGTCTGTTTTGGTCTGAGAGGGAGCGCAGATTTGTCCAGATTGCACTTCGTTACTTTATAGGGACGGTCAGATTTAGTCCCAGTCACCCACTTCATGATGCTCATCTGAAAACTCCTTATTTTCAATTCCCTGCAACTCCTTATAAACACAAATTCCAGTACCTTTTTAGGTGGAATGTTCCAGATTCTAACAACTGTCTGTTCACCCAGAAACTGCTGAGGTCCATGTTGACTCTGGGACTACAAAGGATTGAATTGAAAGATGAGATGCTGTTCCTGAGCTCCCATTGAGATGTATTGGAACAGTACAGGAGGCTGAGGGCAGTGTAGGCGTGAGCAGACAATGACAATGACAGGGCTGCACTGTGAGGGCTGCTTGGCTAACTGAGAGTGTTTTGAAGTTGGGTGTAAACAGAGCGAGGTGGGACAGGGAGAATGTGAAGCTGAAACTCCGTTTTGTTTCAGCCCATTCAGAAATTCACATGGTCCCAAAGGGAACAGCCAGTTTGTAAGCGATACCTGTGGAGATTTTGTTACAGTTTTTAAGGTACAACTTATCAGCTAAAGTAAAGAATACGGGATTTTGATTATAATGGATATGTTTGAAGGGGAGGAAGATTGCTCGGTCATTTAAATTCTCTTAATGGGAGTAACTAGCTGAATCTAGAGAGCCTGTGTGACAGGAGACCTCAGACCCATGGTGTGCACCAAAATTAAGGATGTTTCCAGTGTCCGTGACGGCTATGTGTGCGGGAAATGTGCCCATCAGCAGCTACTGGGAAACTGCTTTTCAGACCTGGAGCTGTGAGTGGACTCACTGTGGAGCATCTGCAACACTGAGGATGTTATGGACATTATGATCAGTGAGTTAGTCACACCGCAGGTGAGGGTTACACAGGCAGAAAGGGAATGGGTGACCATCAGATCAAGTAAAAGGCTCAGAAAGGGAGTGCAGGAGTTCCCAATGGTTATTCCCTTCCCAAACAGATACTGTATACCGCTTGGGGTGTGTGTGTGTGTGTGTGTGTGTGTGTGTGTGTGTGTGTGTGTGTGTGTGTGTGTGTGTGTGTGTGTGTGTGTGTGTGTGTGTGTGTGTGTGTGTGTGTGTGTGTGTGTCAGTCTCAGGGGAAATCAGCAACAGCCAGGTTCATGACACCGTAGATAGCTCTGCTGCCCAGAACGGGAAGAGAGAGAGTGACAGGGGATACAGAATAGTCAGGGTTACAGACAGGCACTTTCTGGCCACAGCCATGAATCCAGGATGGTATGTTATCTCCCTGGTGATAGGATCCGCGATATCATGGTGCAGCTACAGGACATTCTGGAACTGGAGGGTAAACAGCCCGTGGTTGTAGAACACACCGATACCAACGACATAATGAAACAAAGGGATGAGTGCTTGAAAGCTGGATATTGGGAGAGCAGGGACACATTATAATGCAGCTCCTGAAATGTTATGATGTCAGACTTGCTCCCAGTGCCATGTGCTCGTGAGAACAGGAATATGAGGGTAGATCAGCTGGATGTGTGGCTGGAGAAATGGTGTACCATGGAAGGGTTTAGGTTCTTTCTGCATTGTGAGCGTTTCTGGGTTAGGTGGGACCTGTACCAGCCTGACCGGTTAACCTTGGGCAGGGCTGGGAGAAATCTCCTGGTGGGGGCTATTGCCAGTTCCATTGGTGAGGTATTAACTAGTCTGGCAGGGGGATGGGAGCTAAAGTGTCAGGTTAGATGGGTCAGGTTCAGAACAAGGAGTGGGAGGTAGAATATTAGTGATGTAGTCAGCGGCTCCGAAAACCAAAGGAAAGGAGGATTAAACGAGGATTGAGTCCCTCTTCATCCATCAGTCCTGCCATCCCAGGAATCAGAGTCAACAAAATCTGGAGCTGTACAGCTCTCTGTCTCCCAAGTGCTTCAGCAAAATGGTGGGAACCTGCAACAAATCCAAGAAGTGCTGGAGATTCCCAGCAGGCCGGGCAGCATCTGAAATGGTGACACCTGCAGGAAACATTACAGCCTTGGTCATCTTTTTCACTGTCCACTAAACCTCCAATTTTGGCGTCACCTGCAAAATTACTAATACCTTCTGTGTTTACATCCAAATCATTGATATAAATGACGGAAAATAATAGATACAGCACCAATCCTTGTGACACTCCACAGGCCTCCTGTCTGAAAAGCATCCCTCCGCCACCACTCTCTGTCTTTTACTTTTGAGCCAGTAATGTACTCAAATAGCTGGTTTCTGCTTTATTCCGTGAGACCTAACCTTGCTAACCAGTCTCCCATGAGAAAGGTTGCCGAATGCCTTACTAAAGTCCACATTGATCATGTCGACCAGTCTGCCCTCATCAATCATTTTTGTTACTTCTTCAAAACCATTCTACCCCCTGGAAAGCATAACAGTTACAGCACCAGAGTAATCAGTCCATCGTATCTGTGCAGATCATAATGCCATTCCAAACTAATTCCATCTGCCTGTAACATGATCCATATCCCTGATAACCTATGCCTGCTTATGTGTCTGTCCGAATGCCTCTTAAATTGTGATTGTTTCTGCTTTTCCCATCTCCCAGGAGAATACATTCTAGTCACTGACCACCTTCTGCACAAGACACTTGTCTGACACAACTCCCTTTAAACTTGCACAGATGTTGTTGGAAATGCCCAGCAGGTAATGCAGCATCTGTGAAGAAAAATCAGTTAGAGTTTCCGGTCTGGGCACCCTTCCTCAGATACGTTAACTCTAATTTCTTTTCACAGATGCTGCTAGACCTGCTGAGCTTTTCCAGAATCTTCTGTTTCTCTTCCTGGTTTACAGAATCTGCAGTTGTTACAGTTTTCATATCCTTAAAACTTTCCCCCTCTCCTCTAGAATTTGTCATTTCCACCTTGGAAAAAAATTCACATTATTCGTTTGGACTCCCCTGCCCTGGGAAACAAAGAAACCATGACTAGTCACCCTATCATTGCTCCTCATAATTTTATGAAGTTCGATAAATCCACCTAAAGTGTCCAGTGCTGCAGGGAAATAGCCTCAGCCTATTCAGCCTCTCCCTATGGTTCAAATATTCGAATACTGGCAATACCCTAGTAAAACTTTCCTGAACTCTTGCAATTTCCCAGCATCTTTCCTATAGCAGGGAGACTGGAATTGAAAGCAGTCTGGGCATTTCAAAAGTGTAAAAAGTGAGGTCTGCAGATGCTGGAGATCAGAGCTGAAAATGTGTTGCTGGTTAAAGCTGGTTTCTGATGAAGGGCTTATGCCCGAAACGTCGAATTTCCTGCTCCTTGGATGCTGCCTGACCTGCTGCGCTTTAACCAGCAACACATTTTCATTTCAAAAGTGGCCAAGCAAATAAACTGTGCAACCGAAACATGATCTCCCAGCTCCTATACTCAATGCACTGCCCAAAAACAGCTAGCATACCGCACACCACCTTCACTGACCTGTCTACCTCAACCACTCTTTCAAGGAACTATCAAACTACGCTGCACGGTCTGTTTGTTTGTCAACACTTCCCAAGGACTTGCTATTAAGAGGTTGACTCCTATTCTGATAACATCTTTCTGAAATCGGGGAGACTACAATTGAATGCAATATTCTAAAACTGGCCTCACCAATACCCTACTCAGCCACAACGTGACCTCCTAATCCCTATGCTCAGTGACAGAATCCCTACAATGTGGAAGCAGGCCATTCGGCCCATGGGACCATACCAACCATCGCAACAGCATTCCACCCTAACTCTGTAACCTACCATTACCCAAAGCTAATCCACCTAACCTGTGTGTCTTTGAAATTGTGGCAGGAAATTAAGAGCACCCAGAGGAAGTCCACGCAGACACACAGGAAGAATGTGCAAACACCACACAGACAGTGGAATCGAACCAGAGTCCATTTATCGATCAGAATGTTCCAAATGCCACGTTCAGCACCTGATCTCCCTGAAACTCTACTTTCCAGAAACTATGCAGTTGTTCTGTGGCCTTCAGGCGGAATTAAGCTGAGGAGGAGAAAACAGGGACAGGGTTGAGTTGTAGATCTATAAAATAAGTCTCCATCTTCCCCCTCTGTGTTCCCCCGTCTCCTCCCACTCTGTCTGTTACCCCCTCTCTCTCACCAGCCCTTTGTTGGTCACCACCACCCCTGTCGCCGCCACCCATCGTTCTGTCCCCCCATCTGTCGGTCTGTCGCGCCCTCAGTCTTTCCCCCTCTCTGTCAGTCATTCCCCCGTCGGTTGCACACCCATCATTTTCCCCCCCTCCCTATGTCAGTTGCACCCCCTCGGTCTGCTCCCCCTCTCTGTCGGTTGCCCCCCCTCCCCCCAACCGTCAGTCGCCCCCTCTGTTCCCCTCCTCTCTAATCCTACTTTCTGTCCTCACCCATTTCTGTCCCACCAGTCTCGATCCACCTACCCTCTCTGTTCCTCCGCCCACCCCCTCCCAGTCCCCTAGTTCTGTACTCCCCCACTGGAGGGAAAATATCTTCTCTATTTACCCTATCCATGCCCGGCCTGATTTTAAAAGTCTCTTTCAGGTCACCGTTCAGCCTCTGATGCTCCAAGGAAAACAGCCTATCCAACCCTGGCAAAATCCTATAATTCTGTTCTGACCCATTTCAAGTTTGAGAACATCCATGTGATCGTAAGGAGACCAGAATTGCATGGAATATTACAAAAGTTGCCGAATCAATGCCCTGTACAGCCGCAATATGACCTCCCAACCCCTATACTCAATGCTCTGACCAATAAAGGCTAGCAGACAAACTGCCTTCTTCACTAATCTATCTACTTGCTACTCTACTTTCAAGGAAGTATGAGCCTGCACTCCAAGGTCTCTTTGTTTAGCAGCACTCCCCAGGAACTTACTATTAACTGTATACGTCCTGCTAAAGTTTGTTTTTCCAAAATGCAGCAGCTCACATTTTTCTAAACTGAACTCCTCAGCCCATTCACCCATCTGATCCAGATCCCCTTGTACCCGGAGGTAATCTTTTTCACTGTCTACTACACCTCCCATTTTGGTGTCATCTGCAAACTTACTAACAATACCTCTTATGTTCACATCCAAATCATTGATATAAATGGCGAAAAGTAGTGGATCCAGCACCGATCCTTGTGACACTCCACTGGTCTCAGGCCTCCAGCCTGAAAAGCACCCGCTGCCTTCTACGTTCGAGCCAGTTCTGTACTCCATACGATCTAGCCTTGCTGACCAGTCTCCCATGAGGAACCTTGTCGAATGCCTTACTGAAGTTCATGTAGATCATGTCCATGCTCTGACCTCAGCAATCCTCTTTGTTACTTCTTAAAAAAAAACTGAATCAAATTCATGAAGTATCATTTCCCATGAACACAGCTGTTATTAATATCCAGGATTTAACTCTGTACATTGGGGTCTGCGTTGCCCAGTTATAGGTGTTAATATTCTGGATGAAGTTCAAGTACACCAGCATTTTGTCAGTGACTGTGTATTGAGTCTTGTTAATGTCACCAACCCAGGTGAGTTCCTTTTGAAAAGCAGTCCCTGTATCCCTTGCCCACCAGGAAATAGTGTAAGTGTCCTTACCTCTGGACTAGGAGGATCAGGCTCAGAGTTGAGTAACAGCATCTTTGAAGAGGCTGATTAGTAAACGTGCCCAAGCCACCAGGCCATACTGCCTCCCAGCTGTCCCTGCCTGAGCCTCTAAACAGAACCTTCCTGTAGTTTCTCTCCTGTCAGACTCTCCCATTGCTCAGTTTGTCCAGGATTCCCTCCTGCTGCTGCACTGCTCCTGTCCCTCACTGACCTGTCCATCCCCCAGTGTCCTCCACATTCATTCATTGTTTACAATCCCATTACCATAGTTCTCCAGCCCCGCCCCTTCCTGTCCATAGAGATGGCTCAGTGGTTAGCACTGCTGCCTCACAGCACCAAGTACTCTGGTTCGATTCCGGCTAAACCCTGAGTTTGTGCATTCTTCCCGTGTCTGAGCGGGTTTCCTCCGAATGCTCCGGTTTCTGCCCACAATCCAAAGATGTGCAGGATGGCTGAACTGGCCATTCTAAATTGCCCATTATATTAGTTAGAGGGCATGGGTCTGTATAAGTTACTGTTTGGAGGGTCATTATGGACTTGTTTGGCCGAAGGGCCAGTTTCCATACTGTAGGGATTCTGATATATTGGGCAGCAGCTGCTGTCAATCACCCAGGCTCCTGTATGATCGGGAGCACGTACTGTAGGAGTGGAGACCAGTGTATGGGCACAGTGCTGGCCAATTGTGGGAGTATGCACAGTGCCTGGGAAGGAGGCTGTGGTTGTGAGGGATTAATCTGTCATTGGCAGCTTCCTCCCTCTGGGATCAGGACCCAGGGGAATGGCCTTTTTCTTGCTATCCTGACATGTGACCAGACTATCAGTGGTGCAGCGTTTTGCAGAAAGTTATCAGAACTTTTCTGTGAAGATTCAGGGTTGTTATGGAAAGGGACAAGGATGGGGCTGCAATTAGAGTACTAATTTGGCTCATTTTAGTAAGATGGGTCTTGGCCAGAGTGTGCAGGATGGTTCTCATCAGGAGCTAGGAAACTGAATTCGAAGAGAGAGTGTGAGAGAACTGGGTATGGAGGAAAGGAGTGGGGGAATTGGTTTGGATTTCAGCTCACAGAAGAGAGAAATTGTGAGACTGAGGTTTAAAGCTTTGGGGGAACAAGGAAACTGCAGGTTAGTACTACAATTGTCTTATGAATTTCCATCCTGTATTAACGGTGGTAACTTGTGTGCTCTGTTGTCTGGTACTGAAAGGGTGGATTTGCAGATGATAAATTCAAATTGAACTTCATGTTCAGTTTTGATAGTTACTTGATCCGTGGCGACCTGAATATCATTGGCCTTTTCATGTGGAAGGAAAGGTGTGTATTCTGTCCGTGGGCGAATATTTCAAATCAGTGTGACTGCAAAAGTACTGAGACACAGCCAAGTCCATGTCAGCATGGTGAGTGTGGAGAGAGATTTAATTTGTTTTTGAAAGTTTGAAAAATCATGGCACATCTCCCAGGAACAATTAAGCCACAACTTTGCTTTGTAGAAGGACAAGTCTTTAATTAACCATGCAACCAGAAAGACACAAGGATACCTGCTCTATGGGAAATACTATGGAAACGGAATTGTTGTAAAGGAGTTCATTCTCGATCATGGATTGTAATCCATGGGCGTTGTCGGTTCCAGCGCCGTGGGGCAATACTGGAAATATGAGGAATGTAATGTAGGTTTCAGTTATTAAACTGTAAAAAGTGCAGAACAATTTACAAGGATGTTGGCAGGGCTCAGGGGTCTGAGTTATAGGGAGAGGTTAGACAAGCGAGGATTTTTTTGTTTAGAGCAGAGGAAACTGAGGGGGTACTGTTCTAGAAGTGTATAAGACTATGAGAGGCATGGATAAGGTGAATGCAGTCAGTCTTTTTCCCAGGAACCCAAGGATTGGACGGCTTGATTGGATCAGTTTAAGGTTAGAGGAGAAAAAAACAAAGGGAAGCTGAGGGGCAACTGTTTTACCCAGAGGGTGGTATGTATATGGACTGAGCTGCCAGTGGAAGTGGTTCAGGCAGGAACACTCAACAACAGGTAAAAGACATTTGGACAAATATATGGATAGGAAAGGGTCAGAAGCAGATGGGCCAAGTGCAGGGAAATGGGGTTAGCGTGGATGGACATTCTGGTCGGCATGGGCCAGTTTGGGCCAAAGGGCCTGTCTCTGCTGCAGGATGCTATGACTCTAAGTGCATTTGCTATTTCTCCCCCTAACCCTGTTGGTATCTTGGGATGTATTCCGTCAGGGCAATGAGACTTGTCTACCTTTAGCTCCATTAACTTGCCCAACTCTAACACTTTCACGATAATGGTTATTATCGAGGTCGTCACCTTCCTACGTCTCCTGATCAATTACTGCCATGCTCTTTGTATCCTCCACTGTGAGACTGACTGCTGTGTACTCATATTCCTGAACCCTGCTGGATAGGAATAACTCGGCGCAGAACTTAGAGGTCTTCTTTGTGTCTTTATTGATGTGGAGAGTGTACATGCAAAACACCTCCAGGCAGCATCAGGTAACTCCCCGCCTGTCCGATGTGCCACTCCCATTCTTATAACTTTGTGGTTTGTGACTTTGAATAGAGACTGTCTCTCAGTATTATTTCCATGGCAACGGCAGTTAGAAAGTCTAGTTCAGTTCAGCACTTTATGGTTAAATCACACACCCCTCCCCCCACGCCCCATGGATCCCTAAAGTATCTGACAGGCGCTTCAGTTTCAGTGGGGCTGTCTATCAGGATTCTGATGTGGAGGAGCCGGTGGTGGGGTGGACAAAGTTTAAAAACCACACATCACCAGGTTATAGTCCAACAGGATTATTTGCAGCACAGGAGTGTGCTGTGATTTTCAACTTGATCAGGATTATCTCTATGGTAACAGTGAAGTGCTTCAGCAATTACAGAGGCCATATGTTCCCCACACGATAGGTTCCCCTCGAGCAGTGTAAACTGGTATTCTGGCCCTGGGGATAGCTACTCATCACTTTTCTCTCCCAATCCCATCTAGCTTTCTGTTGATCTTTAAAGTTTTTCTAATCTCCTTGGACTTTGGCAATTTGTATGCATTCTATTTCAGTTTGATAGACTCTCTTATTTCCTGAGCCACCCATGGCAGATGACTCCTTTTCCTACAGTCCTTCCTTTTCCCTGATATATACTTTTGCGGAGCATTTCAAAAAATTGCTTTGATATTCCCGCACTCTCTGTCAACTTTCCCACCATAAAGTCTTTGTTTCCAGTCTACGTTAGCCAACTCCTGCCTCATCCTATTGTAGTCTCCTTTTGTTTAAGCACTGGATCTTGGGAGTGGATCTAATCTTCCAGCTTTCCATCTGTGGCCTTGGCTTTGTAATAAAATACAGGATAGATATTCTCAAAACTCTGGATGCTGCGAATGTACTACGCAGTCTAAAACCATAAATCCCTGTCTCCCCTCAGTTTAAAATTGCAAAATCATTATCTCCTACACGCATCCTTACTATCTAAGATTGGAATGCTAATCCACCCGACTATCTGTCATTTTCCGAAAATCTCCTTTGGTGAAGGTAGTGATTTTTGGATTCAGCTTTCCAGTTATTACCGTAAGAAGATAAGCACTGGGCACAGGAGAGGCAATGCAGCCCTTCAAACCAGCTCCACCATTTAATACGGTGATGATTGAGCTCACCTCGGTCTCAGCTGGATGTTCCCACCTGCTCTCTCTCACCCTTCATCTCATTGCAAATACAACATCTGTATCTCTTCAAATTGGCTCATTGTCCTGGCATCCACCACATTTTGAACAGGGAATTCCATAGATTCACAACACATTGAGACAAGTATATTCTTCTTCATGAGAATAGAATAGAGTCCCTATAGTGCAGAAACAGTATTCATCCATCGAATCCACACCAGCCCTATAATGAGCATCCCATTCAGACCCACTTGTTCCCTGTAACATTGCATTTCCCATGGCTAACGTGCATGGACACTCAGCAATTTAGCATGGGCAATCCACCTAACCTGCACATCTTTGGACTGTGTGAGGAAACTGGAGAACTGCACGAAAACATGCAAACATGGGGAGAATGGGTAAACTCCACACAGTCACCTCTGGTCTCTGATGCTGTGAGACAGCAGTGCTAGCCACTGAGCCACCTCTGCTTAAAACCTACTGCGCCTTATTAACCTCCCAATTCTCCAGTTGGCTGAATCTATGTTCCTCACATCAGAAATCAGGTTGTCTAAGCGGATGTCTCAGTAAATCCCAGTGACGGCCCACATGTCCCGTGTGTCTGAATGGGGATCCGATACACAACATCCTCCATCCCACACTTTTCATTCACGTTCCAGAGACAGGGCTCCAGTGGCTGCATGAGGACTGCAACTCCCAAATTCCGAGGCAGGGACCAAACGTCTGTGGGGAAACGTGGCACTGCACACGTGCAGATTGTGGGTGGGTTTTGGAGCATGTGCTTTGGTGTAACTAGTGGAAAGTATTTCACACAGTGATTGTCTGGAGGAGGAACGTATTTGCTTGTAGTATTGGTCTGTTGGGGGGTTAAAGTGTCACCACACCCACATGGGACCAAGTTACATTCCCAACTTGTCATAACCCTGGAACCGACCAATGAGAAACAAAGAAGGCTCTGACCTATTCTCCCAGACTGAAGGTTCCTCTTCTGTCCAGGATCTGCCACCTCCCTTTCTGTTTCCTTTTGTTTCATTCTGCTGTTACATTATTGACTTGCAGCAACTGAAGGGAAAGGAAGTGAACCCAGAAAGGTTGCAGAGTCCAACCAGGGATGGGAAGTGGTGGCATGGATCTGTTTATCAACAACTCCATGAGAATGGGGAGGGTGTACACTCAGGAGTAGCAGAGCCAGAATGGTGGGAGAGAGTAAGTGGGCTGGAGGGTTACAGCTTTGGGGGAAGAAAGGGAAAAAAGATATTCTAGAGAAACTAGAATTGTCTGTTCTGAATTTCTCATCTGTACATATTCCTTTATACAGGGTGCTAGACGGTGAAGATTTGCAGACTGAAATCTCAAAATCATGTGCAGATTGTGATTAAGTTGCCTAGTGTTTAAAGAACCAAAGATGGAGAATGACTCTGCCAAAATCCTGCAACACTCTCCCTCCCAGCATTGTCAGTCTATCTATGCCAAATGGACTGCGAATGGTTCAAGACAGCAGCTCACTACCATCTTCTCAAGGGTAACTGGAGATAGGGAATAAATGCTGGCTGAGCCAGTGATACCCATATCCTGGAAATGGTTGCTATCTCTAGTTGCTGAAACCCAGTTGATGTTACTGCAGGATGATGAGGGATGCTGAGTGCATCCTCCAGGAGGCAGCACCATCACATTACCCCTGCCTACACCCACACAGTAACACAGCAACGTCACTGGAACAAAAGGCAGTGAAACCAAAGGAGGACTTAGATATAGTTCTTCGAGGTAAAGTCATGAAAGGGGATTGGAACACAGCAGGAACAGGAGACTGAGCTGGATGGTCAGCTGTTTCCCATTGAATGGTGGAGCAGGAGTGAAAGGCTGAATGACCTCCCGCTACTATCTCCCAGGTATGTATATAGTCATGGAGCCTGGGTCGGAAGGAGTGGGCAGGGATTCTGCTGGAGATTGCACCTCCACATCAGTTTTCAGTGAGGGATGGTTTGGTGGATTTTTAAAAATATGTCTTTTACAAGGTTTGTGAATTTGGTTGAAAAATATTGTAGCTATTTATTCCACTATAAATAAAACTAAAAGAAAAGAAATGAAACTATCTGGACTTAAGTTTTTAAGAATTTCAAACGTCCTGTAAAACAAAATCCTGTCTATTCCCGGGCACCATCACTTTCCAGTTATTCAAACTCCAGGGAAATATTTAATCCCTGTCTGAACCTTTGGTTTGATTTAACTGCTTTTCAATTCTCATTCTGTGAGCTGTGAAGTGTTCTCCTCCCCCCGCCCCCACAAATTTCTCCGACCCAGAAGTGTTATCACACACAGCTGAGCAACCTTCCCACGTTCATCATTACGCCATTTTGGGTTTTGTTAATATATAATCACCAGCAGGAAACCACCCGTGTAACCAATTGAATATTTACAAACAAAGCCCATTACGGGCAAAGCAAACCATTCCATGTGACAGAGTGGGAAGGGACCAAATCAAAGTAGAGTTGGGGGTGAGGGGGCAGCGGTGGAGATAAAGCACTGTATCCCCTGCGATGCCCACCTCTACCTAAACACATTGAAACATTGATACATACCACATGATCCTTCTCCAAGGACGCCCTGCTTTATCCTCTATCATAGAATAGAATCCTGATAGTGTGGAAGGAGAGCATTGACCCATCAAACCCCACCAACCATTCAAAGAGCATCCCACCTGGAGCACTCCGTCCTTGTAACACTGCATTTCCCATGGCTGATCCACGGAGTCTGCACAATCCTGGACACTGTGGACAATTTCACACAACTGATCCACCTCACCCACAAATTTTTGAACTGTGGGAGGAAACCAGAGCACCTGGAGGGGGCTCTCATAGGAGAATGTGCAAACTCCACATAGGCTGTTGACCAAGGCTGGACTCCAACCTTGTACCTGGTGCTGTGAAGCAGCCGTGCTATAATCCCAATTAAATCAAAACAGATGATCCCTGCTCATTGTCACATTGCTGTTTATTGCCCAGAGAGTCTGGGAGATGCTGCAGCCAGAAAGATTTCCGATTATCTCATGAGGAAGAGAATTCAAAATTCGGGCCAGTGACTCGGGGCGCAGTGAAGTCACGGAGGTCTGGGAACCATCAGAAATGTAACAGGTTGTGAGCAAGGTGGGTTGAGACAAGAACAAAAAGACAGTGTCACACAGGGGAAGGCAGGAGAGATTAAATTGCAGAAATGGTAGTCCCTCAAGGCCATGGGGAATGGAGTTAGGGCTGGGAAAGAAACCAGGAAACAAGGTGAGCAGCTGTCAAAGAAATATATTGAAAAAACAGATTATAACAACATAGAGGGCAGAGTTCACAGTCTGAAATTGTTGCTCTCATTGGTGAGTACAGAATGCTGTAAAGCCTGGGTCATTCTATTGCAGCCAAGACATGCAGGATTGGCCAAGTGGCCTCAATATGTGCTGTAACTTTCTGATCAATTTATTGTGACATTTGGAATTCAGGTCGGATGATGTTCATAAATTCTCAAATTGGAGAAATGTTAAATAAATCACAATGATCACATTCTGCAGACTTTAGTCCGCAGCCCTGCCTGCTCCAGCATCTCAGTTACATCCATGTCCTTTTATTCTAATGTGATGCTGGTTACTGCCTCTGCCACCCCATCAGTGAGTTCCTGCTCCCCACCATCTCCGAGTGAAATGAATTCTCCCCTCCCCTTCTTTCAGAGAATTAGTTTCAATCTAAATCCTCCAGTTTCTGACCTCTCTGTTAGAGAATAGCTCCTTCCTATCCACTCAATCTGGATTCCTCAGCATTTTATCACTTCAATTATATCTCAGCTCATCCTCCTCGGAAATCATCCCCAGCCTATCCAACCTTTCCTCAGAGCAGAAATTCTCTAATTGTAGAAACATTCTGATCAATCTCCTCTGTACCCTCTCTGGTGTGATCACATCAACCTTGGAATGTGGGGATCAGAAGTGTGTGCAGTACTTTAACCGCAGTCAAACGAGTGTTCCTGACATTTCCCATGTCACCTCCGTGTTCTTGTGGTTGTTTCTCTCACAAAAAAGAATCCTGGTTTTCCCACATGGAACTGGGTGTGCACTCCATGGGTCTTGGATTCCCTACCATGTGTTTATTTGTTAAATAATCCTAAATTAACTTCAGATTAAAACAACATTATCAGCTACCCACCAATCAATTTCTTCCATTATACTCAAGTCACCTTACTTTTTAAAATTTCTTTAAAATTATTACTATCGAAACACAACAGGCTTAAATTTGCTGATCAAGTATTCAGATGTCTCCACTGTTACAATCACTTCAAGATTGTCTTTACCTTCAGCTACATTGGTGAATTGAACATTGATTGTAAATATATGAATATCAAAAGGACTTGGGTTTTATGATAATTAATCCAGTCTGATGTTCTTATTTGTTAATATCTTGAAGAGAACTGTCCTCAGAACTCCAGCTGTGCTCTGATTTCATTCACAACTGGGTGTGGCTGGACTGCAGATCTTAGATCTGTTCAGTTGTTTTCCGGATTGCTTCGCTCTGTCTATCACTTGTCGCTTATGCTGTTTGGCACACAAGTAGTCCTCTTTGGAAACTTCATCAGGTTAACACCTCATTTTTAGGTGTTCATGCTGCTGTTACTGGCATGCCCTCCTGAATTCTCTCAGTTGAACGAGGAGTGATCCTCTGATTCGATGGTAAGAGGTAAATTGGGGGATATGATGGGCCATGATTCTGTAAGTTTTGTTGGAGTACAATTCTACTGCTGTTGGTGGAAGGAAAGAGCTAAACTCTTACCCTGTTGGCCCCATATACTACATGCAGTTTCATGAACATAGATAGGCCAAGACATGAAATACGAGCAACACTGTACAATGATGCAGGATCACACCTGCAGCAAGGGGAGTTTGAGATCCAATTTGACATAGGAGTAGGGAAAGAAGCAGCTGATCAGATTGTCTCATTCATTGTCATAAAGAGACTCTATAAGATTATTGCACTCTTGGGGGTAAGGATGGAGGCGGTTGGGGAGATGGAGAGCCCTTCAAAAGAAACTAATCTGCCTGAGAGTTGTGAAATAGAATTGATAGCCATGCATTTAACAGAAAGCTAATTGAAACTCTTTTTATCCCCAAAAGATAACAAGACTGATGGTGCTTCCAATCATCACCAGAAACAAACCCCAGAATACATGGTTCGGAGATGGATGTCAATTGCCAATCAACATCCAATTCCTGCAATCATTGAGCAAACTTACATGTGATGAACCAGTTCTGATGAACCACTGTTCACTCTGTGCAGATGGACAGCGAAGTGGGGAAGTATTGACTGAGTGGTATTGTCGTGAGACAGTTAATCTATAAACCCCAGATAGTGTTCTGGAGACCTGGATTCAAAGCCTGCTGCAGCAGATGGAGGAATTTGAATTCAATAAAAAAAAACTTGTGAATTTAGAGTCTAATGATGACCATTAATCGATTCTCAGAAAAACCGATCTGGTTCAGTAATGCCCTTTCAGGAAGGAAGCTGCCATCCTTCCCTGGTCTGGCCTACATTGTGACCTCAGACCCACAGCAATGTGGTTGACTCTTACCTGCCCTCTGGGCAATTAGGGATGGGCAGGAAATGCTGCCGGGCCAGCAACACCCTCATCCTGTGAATGAATAAAGGGAAATAAAAGTCTCTACCTAGTGTGAATCTGTACATGTTCAACAATGTTGTGAACATTTCCAAAGCTAAGATCTCTGTGTGCAAAACTTTGAGCTGCCAAAACCATTGTTCTTTACTTGGCGTGAGAAAGAGAAAAAAAAATCCTTCAACTTTGGCTATCAGTAAATTCCCTGGTGTCTCAGTAGGATGGATGCCTGAGTGAATCCCTCCCCCCCACACGCACAGAGCAGGTGAACAGCTCCCCAGTCTGACTGGTTTGGCCCATTTCCAGATGGGATGGGTAAAGAATTCCCTTCTGGCATTCCCCACATTTCCAGAGTCAGTCCCTAGTGTGACTGCACTGGTGTTTTGCCATTTCAGATAAATGCTCGCAGATTGTTACACACACTGTTAGCACCCCCCACCCCTCAAGGACCCAGTATAAAGCAGTAAACATTATCTCCTGCTGTGGAGGGACAGCCTGTATTGGGCTGTGTAGGAACACTGAGCAGATTTCCCTAAATGACAACTTACTTGGTGACCAGAGCAATTTAAGCAAGTCCAAATAAAATGCAGTATAGCACAGAAAGAGGCCTATCAAATCCAAGCTGGCTCTCTGTCGCAAAAAATCCAATATTCTCATTCCCCATATGTACCCCAAACTCTGCAAGTTTATTTCTCTCAGAACTGATCTAATTGTTTTTATCAATCATTGAGCTTCTCTACTTGCGCCACCATAATAAGCAAAATGTTCTGCATATTTCCAGCCAATACAGTCAGTACAAGCACTTGCTCATCTTCGGCTATCTCAAAACCTTACATCTGACCTTAATTCTTGTGCCATCACCTATCAAATACAGATATTTTGTCTGCTATATCTAGGTCTATTATTGGACAGCCGGCGAGAGTTTCAAAGCAATCTCTACTTGTAGAGACTCTTCTTCGAATCTCTGCCTTACCCACAGTCTGTGGGCGGCACGGTGGCACAGTGATTAGCACTGCTGCCTCACAAGCGCCAGAGACCCGGGTTCATTTCCCGACTCAGGCGACTGACTGTGTGGAGTTTGCACGTTCTCCCCGTGTTTGCGTGGGTTTCCTGTGGGTGCTCCGGCTTCCTCCCATAGTCCAAAGATGTGCAGGTCAGTTGAATTGACCATGCTAAATCGCCCGTAGTGTTAAGTAAAGGGATAAATGTAGGGGTATGGGTGGGTGGCGCTGTGGCGCGTCGGTGTGGACTTGTTGGGCTGAAGGGCCTGTTTCCACACTGTAAGTAATCTAATCACAGAGACAGTATATTTAATAGGTACTAGACAAAGGTATATCAGTCACATGGGCGATTGTCATTACTTAGTTTAAAGCAGGTATTTATGAATTTACAAAGCTTGATAAATGATGATGTCCTGTGATAACGTGTGATGGATTACAGAAATTGATTATCATATTGTTCATGATTATGTGTTGATGGGAAGAGATTAAGGCAGAAAGGTTCTTCCGTCAGTAAATGGGGGATTCACTTACCTATGCTAATATGGAGGGGAGCTAAGACAAGGGAGGGGAAGGCAGTTTAATAGGGTTGTATCCAGGGTTCTCAGTCTTGACTGGAAAGGGCACATTCCTCTGTCTGGAGTTACGGGGCAATCCACACGTGTGGCTGCAAGAGGTTCTATGTTGACATACTGTCAGCCTCCCCCCTTCTGAGGTGTTCTGTCTGTATTCTAAGAGTGTAGGCTTTCAGTTGATGAAATAAGGCCTTTGGCAAGGAATGTTTAATCCTTGAGTCCCCACGGTGTCCTGAAAGAGAAGCAAAAGGTACGGAACTGGCCCCTCTATGGTATTTTAACTTCCTCATTCTGACCAGGAATCTGTTGACCAGAATTGAATGCAATGATTGACTGTGACCTAACTAGAGCTTTGTCCAGGGTCAGCATCTTTTCCGTGAGTTTGTTAGTGTTCCCACATTAATGAAGCCAAGCATCCATTTGTTTTACTCAATACACTTTATGTTCTCTCTCCTTTAATGATTGGTACACATTGTCCCGCATTCCTGCTGTCCTGCTCTCAGTATCTGTGCCATTCAAATATATATTCCCTTTTGACATTGCTTCTCTCAAAATGCACAAACTTACTGTGTGTGCTAAAGAAGAGACATATTCTACTCAAAATATTATCTCTCGCTCCACACATTCTTCCCCCTGGAAAACAGAACAGTACAGCACCGGAATAATCGGCCCACCATGTCTGTGCGGATCATGATGCCATTCCAAACTAATTCCACCTGCCTGTACATGGTCCATATCCCTGCCAACCCTTGCCTGATTATGTGTCTGCCCAAATGCCTCTTAAAAGTTGTGATTTTTTTCTGCTTTTCCCATCTCTCAGGAAAGTACATTCTTGTCATTTACCACCTTCTGCATAAGAAACTTGTCTGACACAACTGTCTTTAACCTTGCACAGATGTTGTTGGAAATGCTCAGCAGATCATGCAGCATCTCTGAAGAGAAGTCAGTTCATGTTTCGGGTCTGGTCACCCTTCCTCAGAAACATTAACTTTAATTTATCTTCATAGAAGCTGCTAGAGCTGTTGAACTTTTCCCGATAATGTTTTTGTTTCTGGTTTACAGCATCTGCAGTTGTTTCAGTTTTCATTTCCTTTAAAATTGCCCCCACTCCCCTAAATATATGGCCTGTAGAATTTGCCATTTTCATCTTGGAAAAAGATTCAGATTTTTCACACTGTCTGAGTCTTTCGGATCACCCGCAGCCACTGACTTTCCCAAGACAAAACTCCAAGTCTATCCAACCTCTCCCAATCCAGGCAACATCCTGGTAAACCTGTTATCACGCTGTTCAAAGCCTCCACATCCTCCTTTTTATGTAGTGATCAAAACAGCACACAATACTCCAAAGGTGGCATAATGATAGTTTTATATTCACTCCCCTGACAGAAGAAGGCATTTATGCCATCCACCTCCTTCACCACTTTCAGGGAGCTGTGAACTTGCCCCTGAAGATCCCTGTGTACATCAATGCTGCTGAGAGCCCTTTGGCTTAGTGAATGCATTCCTCTGGCAATGAGCCTCTCAAAATACATCTCCTCACACTTGTCTGGATTAAAATCTATCTTCGTATGGGTTTTACAACTGATCTCTTTCTTGCTTTATCCTTTGACAACATTCTTCATGATTCATAACTTCATCAATTTGTAACATCTAGAAACTTGCTAAATAAATCGTTTACATTTCCATGCTAATCATTGATATATGTTACAGACAATAGATGTTCCAATTCTGATCCTTGTGCAACAACACTGGCCACAGAACTCCAGCCAGCAACGTGCTGTAGAAGGAACATATTTCATTTAGTTAGTCAGTCAGTCAGAAAGCATTCCAGGCATTGGTGTGGCATTAGATGTTTCAAGATAATCACAATCCTGGTAAAAACATCCAGGAGCAGATTTTCAATTCTGTGTACCCTACCTGGGGACTCCCCCAGAACCAAATATAAAGCTGTATACATTATCTCCTCCTGTGGAAGGACAACCTGTGTTGGTCTGATCATGAACACAGAGTAGATTTACCTAAATGATAAGACAAACAACCAGAACAAGTTAAGCAAGGACAAAAAAATGTATTATGGCACAGAAAGGGGCCCATCAAATCCAAGCTGGCTCTCTGTAGCAGAATCCCTTATTCGCATTCTCCAACTGTCCCCAAAACCCTGAAAGTTTATTTCCCTCAGATCTGATATAATCGTATTCGTTAATCATTGACCATCTCTACTTGCACCATATAATAGGCAGCATGTTCTGCATATTTCCAGCCAATACAGTCAACGGGAACACTTGCTCATCTCCCACTTTCTCAAAACGTTATATCTGGTCTTAAATTTTGAGCCATCACCTATCAAGTGCAATTTATTTTATTGTCTGCTCTATGTAGATGTGTTATAATTTATCCATTTTATTCTATCAAGATATATTCAACTTGATTTCTTCAAAGAAAATAACATTTGATTTTTTCCAAATCATTCCAGGGACTGCATTTTCTTCATCAGTGCACCACACCAGTAAGTCTGTACTCCACACCGTGAAGATCACTCAGATCCTTCCTGAGCAGGAATCTGTTGACCTGAATTGGATACAATGATTGACTGTGACATATCCCATCAATGAAATTGCTTAATGAAACCCAGGATCCCATATGTTTTGATCAAAACACTTTGATTATGTCCTCTCTCCTTTAAAGAATTGTACACATTGTCCCCCCACCTTCCCTCTGTCTCTACTCTTTGTGTCTGTGCCATGCAAATATATATTTCCTTTCTACATTGCTTCTCTCAACGGTGTGTTCTAAAACATATTAACACTCGATCCACACGTTGTACCCCCTGGAAAACAGAACAGTACAGCACCTGAATAATCGGCCCATCAGGATGCCATTCCTAAACTAATTCCACCTGCCTGGACATGATCCATATCCCTGGCAACCCCTTGCCTGCTTATGTGCCTTCCCAAATGCCTCTTAAGCATTGTGATTATTTCTGCTTTTACCACCTCCCCGGAGAGTACATTCTAGTCATCTACCACCTTTTGCATTAGAAACTTGCCTGACATAACTCCCTTTAAACTTTCACGTTATTGGAAATGCTCAGCTGGTCTTGCAGCATCTGAGAAAATAAAATTCCCTTCACGTTTTGGGTCCTTCATCAGAAACGTGAACTCTGATTTCTCTTCACAGATGCTTCCAGACTTGTTGAGCATTTCCAGAAACTTCTGTTTTTGTTTCTGATCAACGGCATCTTCTGTTCTTTCGGATTTATTTTCTTTATATTTCCCCCGTCCCCTGAAATCTATGGCAGAATTTGTCATTTCCACCTTGGATAAAGATTCAGATTATAGAACATAGAACAATAAAGCACAGAACATGCCCTTCAGCCCTCAATGTTGCACCGAACTGTGGAATTTTCTCAACTCGTCCCCCTACACTATCCCAAAATCATCCATGAGTTTATCTAAGGATTATTTAAATCTCCCTAGTGTGGCTGAGTTGAATACCTCAGCAGGTAGGACATTCCACACACTTACCACTCTCTCCTTGTAAAGAATTTGCCTCTGACATCTGTCTTAAATCTATCACCCTTCAATTTGTAGTTGTGCTCATTCGTACAAGTTGACGACATCATCCTAAGAAGAAGACTTTCACTGTCTATCTAATCCATTGATTATCTTATATGTCTCTATCAAATTCCCCCTTAGCCACCTTCTTTCCAATGAGAACAGATCCAAGTCTCTCAGCTTTTCTCATAAGACCTTCCCTCCAGACCAGGCACCATCCTGATAAATCTCCTCTGCACCTTTTTCAATGCTTCCACATCGTATTTGTAACGGGGCGACCACAGCTGTAAACAATATTTCAACTGTGGCCGCACCATCATTTTGTAGCGTTGCAGTATGATATTGTGGTTCCAGAACTCAATCCCTCTCCCAATGAAACCTAACACACTGTATGCCCCCTTAACAGCACTATCTACCTGGGTGGCAACTTTCAAGGATCTATGGACACGGACTCCAAGATCCCTCTGCACATCCACACTACCAAAATCTTTCCATTGACCCAGTATTCTGCCTTCCAGTTATTCTTCCCAAAGTGCATCACCTCACATTTAGGTGCTTTGAACTCCACTTGCACCTCTCGCCAGAAGTGAGAGAAATCAGACATGATATAAAGATCCAACAGAGTCACTAAATACATTTGGCCATAAAGGGAACATGATTATCTTGTATGTCAGTGAGCAAAGGTTTCAAACAACATTGTGTGTGGTCAAGCCCCAACACAGACACACACACACACACACACACACACACACACACATACACACACACATACACACACACACACACACACACATACACGCATACACACACACACACACACACACACATACACACACACACATACACACACACACATACACGCACACACACACACACATACACGCACACATACACACGCACACATACACACACACACATACACACACACATACACACACACATACACACACACACACAGACACATACACACACACACACACACACACACACACACACATACACACACACACATAAGTGTATGAGTGTTCCAGTTAACTGACTGCAGAAATTATTTAACATTATCCAGTTCACAATCTAAAAACACTCACAGACAGAGAAGCCATAAATATGTTGTGTTTATGGGAAAGGATTCACCAGATCATCCAACTTGGAGATATGCGAGGAGATCAGCACCATGGAAATATCTGGATTGTCAGAAGGATAGAAAATTCACAGACCTACTGGAGACTCATTGACACAGACATTCTGTGCGAAGAGATTTATTTTGTCATCCAGCTTCATGTCACACCAGTGGCTTTACACTGACAAGAGAGCTTTCCCCTGACTGTGGGGGAAAAAAACTTTAAGATCTGTAAATGTCTTAAATTCAATGGTCTTTATTTAACATCACCCTATTCACATGGGGGAGAAGTCGTTCAGCTGTTCCATGTGTGGGAAGGTATTCACTTGGGGATCCAGCAGTGCCTTGCTCTTTCTTTCTTGATAAGAGACTCAAGCATTTTCCCCACGGCAGATGTTGCACTAACTGATCTATACTACCCCATCTTTTGTCTACCTTCCTTTTTAAACAGCGGCGCCAATGTTTTCCAATCTGCTGGAACTGCCCCAGAGTCCAGCAAATTGGGAAAATTACTGACGGTGCAACTGTTCTATCCCCCGCTGTCTCTTTTAGCACGCTGGGATGCATTCCACCAGGACAGAAGACTTGTCTATCATTAGCTCCATGGGCTTGCCCAACACTAGCGTTCCGTAATAATATTTGTTTCCAGGTCCTCACCAACTCCATCTCTTTGTCAATCTCTGGCATGTTATTAGCGCCCTCCACTGTGAAGACCGATACAAAATACGTGTTCAGTGCCTCCGCCATTTCATCACACCCCATAACTAAATGTCCCTCCTCATCCCCTGAAGGACCAACATTTACCTTAGCCACTCTTTTTCATTTAAAGTTTTCATAGAAACTTCTGCTATCTGTCTTTAAATTATGTGGTACATCTTTTCTCTCCTGTTCTTTCCTACGGTTCTTTCTCACTCTTTTTGTGACTTTCTTCTGATCTTTAACGCTTTCCCAATCTTCCAGTTTCATGCTGTTTTTGACCACTTTGTGTGCCTCATCTTTCAATTTGAGAGATGGGAAGGGAGAGTGGGGAGGGGAGGGGAGGGAGAGGTGAGGAGGGAGGGGGAGAAGAGAGGGTGGAGGAAGGGGAGGTGCGGGGATAATTGGATTGGGGAAAGAGGCATGGCAGAGGAAAGAAGGGGTGGAGAGAGGGCTGTAGGAGAGAGGGGGTAGGAGAGAGCTGGGAACGGTGGGCGAGAGTAGGAGGAGAGATGGGAGGAGAGGGAACAGGAGGACAGGGGGTGAGGAGCAAGGAGTGGATGGCGTAAGGGGGAGTAGAGTGGTGGAGGGTGTATGGGAAGGGGGTTGTAGGAGAGAAGGAGAGGAATGAAGGAGAGGAGTAGAGGTGGGGAGAACGTGGAAGGTGGAGGACGGGAGGAGACAGCGAATGAAGTGGGGGGACGAGTGATGGGGAAGAAGGGAAGGAGAGGGGTTAGGAGAGAGGAGGAAGTGAGGACATAGGGGGCGTTTGGGGTGTGAGGCGAGGGGGAGTTTGGGGTGGAGTAGGAGATAGGTGGTGGGAGGTAGACGAGAGAGGGACATGAGGATTGGGGAGGAAAGAGGTGAAGATGCGGAGGAGGGGAGGACAGTGGGAGGTGAAGGGGAGGAGAGGCGGAAATGGGGGAAGGAGGGGGAAGGTGAACAGGGAAATGCAGCAGAGACAGGGAGGAGAGCCAGGGAGGAGGGGGCAGGAGAGATGGGAGAGTAGAAGGGAGGACAGGTGGGAGGAGAGGATACAAGGGGGTAGGGAAGGAGTTCAGGAGAAGGGGTGAATAAGAGGGGGATGGGAGAGGGGAAGAAGTGAGTGTGGAGAAGAGGGGAACGAGAGGGCAGGGAAGCGGGAGAGGAGGGGAGGTGAAGAAAGGAGAGGTGGAAGAAGAGAAGGGGTGAGGAGAGGGAATGAGGAGAGAGGGGAGAGTGGAGAGGTGAGGGGGAGAGGGGAGAAAGAGGAGAAGGGGAGGTGAAGGGGAGGAGAGAGAAGAGAGGGGGACAGGAGAGAGGAGAGACGGGAGGGGGAGATGAGACAGCGGTGAGGAGAGAGGGGAAAGGGGAAGAAGAAAGGGGAGAGGAGACAGTGATGAGGAGTGAGAGGAGAGAGTAGTGAGGAATGAGAGGAGAGGGGAGAGGAGAGAGGGAAGAGGAGAAAGAAGAGAAGGAGGAGGAGGAGAGTGGGATAAGAGAGGGGAGTGGGAGAGGGGAGATGGGAGAGGGAGAGCATCGGGGAGGAGAGGGGGGATGAGGAAGATGGGGAGGAGAGAGAGGAGAGAGGGAGAGGAGAGAGAGGGAGAGGAGAGAGAATGGGAGGAGAGGTGGATGGAGCGGGGAAGGAGAGAGGGGGGAGGTTAGGGGGTGTACGAAGAGGGGGAGGAGAGAGAGATGTAGGAGAGTGAGGGGCGAGGAGAGAGGGGAATGAGAGGGGGAAGAGAGAGGGGGAGGGGAGAGAGTGGGAGGAGAGAGGGGAAGGACAGAGAGTGGGAGGAGAGAGAGGGGAGGAGAGAGGGCGCAGAAAATTGGGGTGAAAGAGAGAGAGGGAGAGGAGAGAGAGGTGGAGGAAAGAGGGGCAGGGAGAATGAGGCAGACAGCAGCAGGGGCAAAGGAGGGTTTCAGAGGGGGGGAGGAGGAGAGTGGGTGAGGTGTGGGGGCGAGGAGGAGGAGAGCGGGGGGATGTTAGCGGGGAGAGAAGAGGTGAGGGGGAGTAGGTGGTGGCATGGAAAGAGGGAATAGACAGCAGGAGGCGTGGGAACAGAAGGAGGTGGCGAGAAGAATTCGGGAGGACAGAGTGGTTGAAGGTGGGGAGGAGGAGATTGGGTGAAAGACAGAAGTGCAGATGGGTAGGACAGTGAAAGTGGGGGCGGAAAACGAGGAGGGAATTGTGAAGACAGATGAGGGCAGGGTGGCAGAGGAGAGGGGAGTAGGATACTGGGGGAAAGAGAGGGGTGGAAAGATGGTTAGGAGAGTAACCCACATAGACCTTGCTCTGTCTGAACAGTTCATCTTACCCTTTGGGCAACTCCACTATGGCCAGTCCACCCAGACCTGCACACCATTGGACCGATTGAGGAAACCCATGCAGACACTGGGGAGAATGTACACACTCTACACAGACGGTTGCCTTGGGCAGGATTTGAACTGGGTCCCTGGCAGTGTGAGGCAGCAGTGGTAACCACTGAGCCACCGTGCGACCGTAATGAGAGAGAGAGAGAGAGAGAGAGATGAAGTGAGAGTGGGGGAAGAGAGAGTTGAGAGAGGGAGAGAAGAGTGAGGCAAGAGAGAGGGAGAGCGAAAAGAGATGGGAGAGAGAAGAGAGAGTGGAGGAGAGAGAGGGAGAAGAGGGTAGGAGGAGAAGAGGGGTGAAGAAGAGGTGGAGAAGAGAGCAGAAGAATGAGAGTGTGAAAGAGAAAACGAGAGAGGAGAGAGAAGCGAAAGAGAGAGCGACAGTGAGAGAGATAGAAAAGGCAAAAAGGGAACAAGTGACCCCCAGCCCACACTCTGTCACACTCAGACAGAGCTGAAAATGTGTTGCTGGAAAATCGCAGCAGGTCAGGCAACATCCAAGGAACAGTAGATTCGACATTTCAGGCATAAGGCCCTTCTTCAGGAATGAGGAAAGTGTGTCCAGCAGGCTAAGATAAAAGGTAGGGAGGAAGGACTTGGAGAAGGGGCGTTGTAGATGCGCTAGGTAGAAGGAGGTCAAGGTGAGTGTGATGGGCCGGAGTGGGGTGGGGGTGGAGAGGTCAGGAAGAAGATTACAGGTTAGGAAGGCAGTGCTGAGTTCGAGGTCGGTTCCGTCGACAGGTGCTGAGGAAGGAGATGTGGCTGTAGTAGCAAGTCTGTTTGAGAATGTGGCTGAAGAGCTTCTGTGCAGAGGAGATGACCTGGGGTGTGCAGTGAGCGAGGGAGGGACTCCCTCTGCAATCTTCTTCGTGACCTCTCTGCCCTCACCCCACTCTGGCCTATTACCCTCACCTTGACCTCCTTCCATCTATCGCATCACCAATGCCCCTCCCACAAGTTCCTCCTCCCTACCTTTTATCGTAGCCTGCTGGACACACTTTCCTCATTCCTGAAGAAGGGCTTTATGCCTGAAATGTCGAATCTCCTGTTTCTTGGATGCTGCCTGACCTGCTGCGCTTTTCCAACAACACATTTTCAGCTCTGATCTCCAGCATCTGCAGTCCTCACTTTCTCCTCACAGACAGACAGAGGCAGTAACAGGTCAATACTCCCCCTGTCAGCCCGCATGGCTTGAGGATAATGGCTGACTGAGCAATGTTCAAATACTCCCAGAATCTATTACCCAAGCCCCATCTACTCCCCAACCTAGTTCATCCTGTCAGCTCCCAACTACCTCCAACTGGAACACACCTCCCCCAGGTATGGGATACACCAACAATCACCTAAGACTTTGGTACAGATCGTCAGGGAGGATATGATGGAGAAATTGTATGCAGTGATTGGTAATGACTGAGGATGCAACACTCAAATGCCAATTATTTCCAGTTTGTGATGAATCGATTGATCAAGTCAGATCTAGAGTAAATGTTTCTTTGGCGTTTCCTGTCTATGAATCTTCTTCAAATATTCAAAGAAGTTTAATAAAGGCAGTGTCAGTCCAGGTGAGAAATCAGAGAGACAAATAATTCCCTTTGTTTGATACTTTTGTGTATATATCCTTCCTTGAAATCCTTGGAGAAAGAAGCTTCAAAGATCCATCACTATTAGGGCAGAGAGAAAAGAATAATCAAAATAAAGTAAGAAATTGTCTCTAAACATTAACATTATTTCTCTCTCCCAAAAGGTGCCAGTCCTATTGGGTTCCTCCTGCACCCTCTCGATAATTTCAGAAACTCGCATTATCCCTCCTCCAGGTCGAGGGTGATCAGTATACTCACAACAGAGATCATCATACATTGTGAAGGATGGGAGGGTCCAGAGAGGGGATAGGCTCATTCATTTACCAGTAAGATTAAGGAGTGATTTATGATGCAATGGAGCAACTGGAGTTGAAGCGAGATGCAATAGAGCTTATTGGCTTATAATTGGTATAGATAAGGAAGATGAAAACAAGATGTTCACATTAGCTGGGGGAAATGGACGAAGAAATACAAAAAATAAGTTTGTGGATAGATTGACAGGGAGGATTTGATGAAGTCGCTATATGGAAGAGATTCAATATCCACTGTATCTTAATGGATCTCATTTGGACTGAACAGCCTGAAGTTCTGTATTTAATTTTCAGATTCTGTCAAGCCGTGTGCTTGAATTATCCCAGTACCAGAGTCATAGTGATGTAGCTCAGGCAGTCATTTTGAACGATCTGGGTATCTTCTAATTCCCAGTTCCTTTCCCTCTGGGTGTTTGCAGACCCCTCAAGCTCTCTGACACTTTTGGTAATGAAAGCAGGAAAATTGGTGACAGACTCTGAAAACAGTGAGAGCTCCAGTTGTTCCACCGCCCTTCAGATCCCCGCTAACCTTCCTGCTTTAGGGAAATCGGCACGCCTGGTTGGTGACAGGCTGTATGACTCCAATGGTCAGCAGTGGGCTGAAAGATAAAGGTTGGTAGTTTGACACCATCCAGGTATGGAGCTTTGGTTGTTCCAGATCAGACTATGGGAATACTACCCTAGCTCCATTTAAACCGGAAAATCCATGGCAAGGTTGAATTGCAGCCCAAACCATTGATGATTCTGTGTTCCCTGGCTCCACACGGAGTAAGACAGGGACAAACACTGCTCTCTCCAGACCCCTGCTGTCAACAGACAGTGGCCACTGCAGCTCCCTGCACAGCCCTGGGACACAGCTTACAGAAACTCCCCCATCCCCACTCCCACCTCATGAATGGCGCTTCCCGTGTGAAAATCTTTACATTTAATACGGGAACGGTTGCAATCCAACCCCTGTCCCCAAGATGAGAAGCTGCAGGATTTTGTGATGAGAACAGTGTTATGAAGTTGAAGACGTGCCCTCCACCTTCAAATGAGAGTGAATGCTGTTCGGAACTGAGCGCTGACAAATACCTGTGATGACCAGCTCGCAGTCTCAGCCTGTACTGGAAAATTGGAAAGATGTAACGGTTGGCTGTGGAACAAGTCAGTTTTGCTTGGTAATTAAGAAACAATTCCAATTTTACCAATCAATTTAAATTATGCCTCAGAATACTAAAATTCAATCGCTCTTGAATTTAGTGTTTAGAAACACTGCAGAACCGGGTGCTTCCACGATGTTACTCCCACTGACCATTCCCCATGAAACATGCCCAGGTTCTCAGTTGAGGATTTTTGCTGGGAACCTTTGCCCCTTGGCTTTGAACCAGGCCGCCTGCCCAAGGAAAGCAAATGTGGTACTGTTTTTAGTGGAAGGATCAGAGTCCAGGAACTCCACTGTGACACAGAATGGCCATCAGTGCTGTACACATCTGTGCATATTCAAAACCAGTTTGGCGAACACTGTGAAAATGTTTCACACAGAAATGAAATGGGATTGTATTCCGTTTCATCACTCGAGCATGTATGAGCGAGCAAATTCAAAGCCAGGTTTGCTGACGTGAACAGCAAGTTACAAATCTCTGCTCATGTCAGTCTGAAAGGCTGCCATCGGGAATAAGGCTATTCTTGCCCGATTTTGAAGCGGGGAGTTTTCGTGTATGAGGTGACTCTAACAGCCACTACACTACAGGAAATATCCCCGCGAGCAGCTGGTGTTCAGAGTCGGCCAGCACTAAAATTTACAGCGGCTCAACGCTTCATCTTTCTGTTTCCAGGAGCTGGTTATTCTCCAGCGTAATTGGCATCATTTAAAAAATAAAATCACGTGAAATTGCTCACAAAATATAAACAAAGATGGTGTCAGGGATGCACAGTTTGGAATGACGGGCGAGCCTGAACATACTGGGACGTCTTACCCTTCATCGTCAGGCATGACCTTAAGGAAGGTTTGTCAACAGAAAAATTTGAGTTATTGATCTCTGCAATATGGGGCGAGTTAAAAACTGGAGAGCATAGGTTTAAGGTGAGACGGGTAAAATATAAAACGGAATGAGGCACCTATCCCACAGAGAAGGTTGTGCGTGTATGGAATCAGCGACCAGAGGAAGTGGAGGAGGCTCGTACACTCAGAAGATTTCAAAGGCAACCGGCTGAGCTTCTGGATAGGAAAGGTTTAGTGGGATAGGGGCCAGATGCTGGGAAATGGGAGTTTGTTTAAAATGCATTTTAAGAGACATTGAAGCATGAATGCTGTTCTGGGGACAGTGCGAGGGCAATCAGCCATAAACAGCTCCCAGATCCTTCAGAGCAATTCCAAACTGCACTCCCAAAATGTATTGGAAACTTGGTGCACCGCCACCTCCCGAAAAGCTCCGAAATGAGGGAAAAGAAAGAACTGAACATGAACGGACCATGAAAAGTTAAGAGATTCCCAAACACAGTCTCGTTTAGATTAATTTGCCCATCCGATCAACAATGCGGCAGTGCCTGCTTCCTCCATCTCCAGGGCAGAAGGGAAGGAAATAAAAGAAATTTAAGACCATATGACATCACAATGTAGTGGAATTATTTTCCCATTCGCCAGAACACCAAATAATGAGAAGTAAAGTCACTGCAGGATTTTGTTTCACAACAGCGATGCAATACCAATCTCCGTTCTGTTTCAGTGAAAACAGTGAATAACACAACTTGGCCGGAACATGATGCAGCAGTAGAACCGCTTGAGAACGGGGACATTTCATGTGGGACGCAAACGTGATCATAACAGCATAAACACTGACAGGATAGAGAGTGTGCACTCTACCAAATCAGAGGTACATTTCCAAAAGCAAAACCACATGGTTGTGTTGGAATTTAAACACAGCAGCATTTAACAGGCTGCAGTAAAACAAACAGCACACCCACAAAGGGCAGCGGTTGGATCTGAACTCGAGCCACCTGAGAGTTTGTAGGGAGAAAGCAGTTCCTTCGGTCACTTGGCCACGAAACCAGCCACAGCTGCAGGGCATTGTCTTACACCTTCCATGGTGCTCCTGTGAAACATTAGAAGCAAAGTCATAGGGAAACAGTTCTGTGATCCCTCTCCTGCTGGCACAGCTGCAGGGATATGACCAACTACAATATCAATCTCGCAACAAACATTCAATCCAGCCAAAAATCATTTGATAGCTGGAATCAAGCTTCTGAGATTTGCTAAAGCCACAAATGTAATGTCTGTATGAGAGACTGTATATTCGGATATGATTGGGCAAAGTAACCATGAGCTGCATGATATTGCTGGTATTTGGATTGTTGCTTTGGTAAATGATTTCGTCCTCTGCTCGAAACAGGACAACTTTCAGTTTTTGAGGATCTTAACAGAAGTCAAAAGGTGATTGCCCCACCCCACCCCAGAAGATGTCAAAGAGGTGCTAACTGCCCTTGAGTGCTCTTTGTTCTCGATGTGAAGAGCTCTCTGCCAGAGTCACCTTCATGTCTCTGGTTGCTGAGTGAAACACAAAGAAGGAGCCCCTCAATCCAGACAAAAATCAATGGTAAGCTGAGTCTACCTACTCAGACTCTTTTCAGCTACAAATGTTTCTGTGAGTGCGTGAGAGTATATGTTCGGTTACGATTTGGTCAAATCACCATGAGCTGCTTGACATTACTTCAATTTCGATTCTTGCTTTGCTCAATGATTGCTCGAAACAGGACAACTTTCACGTTTACATGGAACATGAAACACACCGGACAACAGGGAAAATGCACAAAGCTGAGCAGGCCGTGTTCCACATTATACCGTGCAGCATAGTTTCAGTCACTGTGTCTGTTTTGCAGCATAAGGGCCCCAAAGAATGTTCTCCACCCTAAAACCGGAGGTAGCATTACAATCCGAGAACGACAGATCACATTGTGAGGATGCTCTGACCTCGGGGCCAGTTCGAGATGCCACTTTCCTTGCCTTTTACCTTAACCGTGCAATTGGCTACAAGGATGTTCACACCTGGACATGAGCCACATCGATACCGACTGAGTTGGAAACCTGTGTGGGAATCGACAAGAAGCGACTCAATAAATCTTGCTAAATTCCATGGTGCTTATTAGAAATGAAGTTTCTGTTCACCTCAATTTAAAAGGCAGTTTCTGAACATAGTAACTGAAGTCAAAAGGTAATTATCTCACTCCACCCCAATTCCGGGAGAGGTGCTAACTGCACTTGATTGCTTTTTGTTCTCGATGTGAAGAGCTCTCCCGCATGAGTCACCTTCACGTCTCTTGGTGCTGAGTGACTTACAAAGAAGGAGTTTCACCAGAGCTGCAACTGCCTCACTTTCCCACTCGCCCTGCCCGTTTACAGTTTCCTGCTCGTCAGTGATTTAAAGAAAACCAAAAGGTTGCGATGTTATTCTGCAGCCTCTCTGTCAATTCCTCCGTTTCAGTTCCAACATGGCTTAGATCTCGGGGCTCACCTTAATACTAGCGACGCTATGAAATCACAAGTCCAGAGGTTCCTCTGGGAGTGCAATTTCTTTCATTGCTGTTGCTGATTGAATGAGTCACTAACGTGCGAACTGATCCAAACCATGATTCAGCACCTCTGCTGCCAATTCTCGCACGTTGAATAACGACAGAGAGTTTCCAAATGAGGCCTTGCAGAGACGACTTTGGTTTACATTTGACAGACAGACTAGTTCAGGAATCAGTGGTGCGCTGATCAGTAGCACCAGCGCATCAGCTTCTTCCCAGTCTTTGAAACGGTCCGCCTGCGCAAGGAATGCAAATGCCGGACAGTTTTTCGTGGAAGGGATCAGAACGCGGTAACTACACTCTCAACAGAATGACTTATGATCAGAACCAGGTTTTACAATGGTTCTGATCAGAACAAGCCTTTACAATGCTTTGCTCACTAATTAAATAGAAGTGCATCATATTTCACAAAGAGAGCAGATTTGTTCGAGCATTTTCGAAGGCAGATTTGCAGATGGGAGAGCAAGCAAGAAAGCTCCGTTCTTGTCCGTGTAAAAGGCTACAATTGAAGAACAACGCAGTTACTGCCCAGTTTAGCAAAATATATTGAGTCGCTTCTTGTCGATTCCCACACAGGTTTCCTATTCAGTTGGTATCGATGTGGCTCATGTCCAGGTGTGAACATCCCTGCAGCCAATTGCACGGTTAAGGTAAAAGGCAAGGAAAGTGGCATCTCGAACTGGCCCCGAGGTCAGAGCATCCTCCCAATGTGATCTGTCGTTCTCGGGTTGTAATGCTACCTCCGGTTTTAGGGTGGAGAACATTCTTTGGAACTCTTATTCTGCAAAACAGACACAGTGACTGAAACGATGCTGCACGGTATAATGTGGAACACGGCCTGCTCAGCTTTGTGCATTTTCCCTGTAGTCCGGTGTGTTTCATGTTCCATGTAAACGTGAAAGTTGTCCTGTTTCGAGCAATGGGTGAAATCATTCAGCAAAGCAAGAATCGAAATTGCAGTAATGTCAAGCAGCTCATGGTGATTTGACCCAATCATAACCGAACATATATTCTCACGCAGTCAAAGATACATTTCTGGTTGAAAAGAGTCTGAGAAGATAGACTCAACTTACCATTGATTTTTGCCTGGATTGATGGGCTTTCATTATCTGCTGCGAAATTGTCATTGTAGCCGGGCACATACCAGCTGCTGTGCGAGTCGGAGTGGGACGATGGAACCCTTTTCATGTGACTGAGCATGTATGGTTATGCACGAGCACAATTCGAAATGCAAGAAAATGCACGATCGCGCGGTCTGGTAGTGTGGCTGAGCGGTCTAAGGTGCTGGATACAGGTTCCAGTCCTGAAAGGGGCGTGGGTTCGAATCCCACTGCTGCCATTTCAGCTGGTCAGCAGCATTGTGAAAATGCTGCTTCCATCCCGGCAGCTTTGATGTTCCAGCGGAATTAACTGTGGTGCATTTTGTGAAGTCTCTCTGCTGTCATGATGGTGCTCGCCTCCCCTGCAGAAAATCGCGAACAGCTCAGCGCTTGGTTGACGTTCCAGGCAAGTTGAGCTTTTACTGGAACCGAATGGAGACTGTTATTTCATCGCTGTTGTGAAACAAAGTCCTGCGCTGAGTTGATTCATCGTTATTTGGCTTTCTGGCGAATGGGAAATTCTTTCCACTGAATATGTTATTGAATTTCTCCCATTTCCTTCATTTCCGTCCTGGAGACACCCGAAGGGAAAGGTAATCTAATCGAGACTGTGATTGGTGAAATTCATTTTTTTTTATGGCCCATACTTATTATATTATGGCTTTCTCTCTTTTCAGCATTGTCTGGGAAGTGGTGGTGCACTAAGGCTGCAGTATGTTTGAAAAAGTAGTTTGGAATTGCCCAGTTGTCAGTTGTGAGGTTACTTTATGCCTCATGCCCTCGGACTGTCTCACATTCAGCATTCATGCTTCGCTGTGTCTGAACATGCATTAGGTATGCCAGTTTTGTTTGTGTTCCGTGTTAAATGCTTTCTGTTTGCGATACGCTCAATACATTACGAGTTAACAGGGGTTCTGAGGTAACTTCCAGAGCAAAAACCCTCAACTGAGGATCTGGGAAAATTTCACGTAGTATGGTCAGTCACAGCAAAAGTAAGGAAGCAGTTCGTTTCTGCAGTGTTTCACAATACTACCTTTCCCGTGAGCAGTCGAACAGTCTAAATGATTGTGCTACAGACTGCGACGGCAAGCTCCGCTAAAAAGTAATCCTTTCAAACACAACGTTATTGGGGTACACCGCGTGGAAACAGATACTTCGGTGTATCTCATCCATGCTCACCACATATCCAAAGTTAAACAAGTCCCGTTCCCCAGCATTTGGCCTCCAACCCTCTAAACCCATCCTATCCAGAAACCGATCCGATTACCATTGCAATTTTCTGAGTGCAATAGCCTCCTCCACTTCCTCTGGTAGCTCATTCCATACACGCACAACCTTGTGCGTGGGAAATGTGCCTCAGGTCCTTTGTCAATTTCAGAGCACTCACCTTAAACCTATGCTCCCGAGTTTCCAACTCACCCTAGCTTGGGTAAAACACGTAAATACTCAGTTCAAAACCCTTCAATAAAATCATGTCGCAGCCGTTATGCTGCCGGGAAAATTGTCCCAGCCTATTCCACCTCACTCTACAGTTCAAACATTGACCACATCATTGTCTATATTTTGTCACCAATTTCACGTCTGTTTTTTTGTTAACTTTTTCAAGATGTCAATTACCCTGGATAACAACGAGCTATTGGAAAAAGAAAGGTGAAACGGAGAATGGCTTCAACTTTCAGTGCTGGATGCCACAGAGCTGCAGCGCAGGCGGCGCAGGCTTGTTTCTGTAGTGTAGTGGTCATCACATTCGCCTAACACACGAAAAGTCCCCAGTTGGAAACTGGGCGGAAACTGCTTTGTTGTTCAATTGCAGCCTTTTACACGGACAAGAACGGAGCTTTCTTGCTTGCTTTCCCATCTGCAAACCTGCCTTCGAAATCGCTCGAACAAATCTGCTCTCTTTGTGAAATGTAATGCAATTCCATTAAATTAGTGTGCAAAACATTGTAAAGGTTTTCTCCAAGCTGGGTCTGATCATATGCCATTCTGTTTCAGAGTGTAGTTCCCGCGTTCTGAATCTTCCACAAAAAGCAGTACCGCATTTGCATTCCTTGCGCAGGCGGGCCGGTTCAAAGACAGGGAAGAAGCTGATGAGCTGGTGTCACAGTGCACCACGGATTCCTCAACTGGTCTGTCTGACAAATGTACCCCAAAGTCGTCTCTGCAAGGCCTCATTTGGAAGCTGTCTGTCGTTATTCAACGTGCGAGAATTGGCAGCAGAGGTGCTGAATCATGGTTTGGATCAGTTCGCACGTTATAGTGACTCATTCAATCAGCAACAGCAATGAAAGAAATTACACTCTCAGAGGAACCTCTGGACTTGTGATTTCATAGCGTCGCTAGTATTAAGGTGAGCCCCGAGATCTAAGCCATGTTGGAACTGAAACGGAGGAATTGACAGAGAGGCTACAGAATGACATCGCAACCTTTTGGTTTTCTTTAAATCACTGACGAGCAGGAAAATGTAAACGGGAGGGCGAGTGGGAAAGTGAGGCAGTTGCAGCTCTGGTGAAACTCCTTCTTTGTGAGTCACTCAGCAACAAGAGACGTGAAGGTGACTCATGCGGGAGAGCTCTTCACATTGAGAACAAAATGCACTCAAGGGCAGTTAGCACCTCTTCCGCAGTGGGGGTGGGGTGAGTAGGACCTTCTGTTACTATGTTCAGAAACTGCCTTTTAAATTGACGTGAACAGAAACTGCATTTCTAATAAGCAACATGGAATTTAGCAAAATTTATTGAGTCGCTTCTCGTCGATTCGCACACAGGTTTCCAACTCAGTTGGTATCCATGTGGCTCATGTCCAGGTGTGAATATCCCTGCAGCCAATTGCACGGTTAAGGTAAAAGGCAAGGAAAGTGGCATCTCGAACTGGCCCCGAGGTCAGAGCATCCTCCCAATGTGATCTGTCGTTCTCGGATTGTAATGCTACCTCCGGTTTTTGGATGGAGAACATTCTTTGGAACTCTTATTCTGCAAAACAGACACAGTGACTGAAACGATGCTGCACGGTATAATGTGGAACACGGCCTGCTCAGCTTTGTGCATTTTCCCTGTAGTCCGGTGTGTTTCATGTTCCGTGTAAACGTGAAAGTTGTCCTGTTTCGAGCAATGGGTGAAATCATTCAGCAAAGCAAGAATCGAAATTGAAGTAATGTCAAGCAGCTCATGGTGATTTGACCCAATCATAACCGAACATATATTCTCACGCAGTCAAAGATACATTTCTGGTTGAAAAGAGTCTGAGAAGATAGACTCAGCTTACCATTGATTTTTGCCTGGATTGATGGGCTTTCATTATCTGCTGCGAAATTGTCATTGTAGCTGGGCACATACCAGCAGCTGTGCGAGTCGGAGTGGGACCATGGAACCCTTTTCATGTGACTTAGCATGTATGGTTATGCAGGAGCACAATTCGAAATGCAAGAAAATGCACGATTGCACTGTCTGGTAGTGTGGCTGAGCGGTCTAAGGCGCTGGATCCAGGTTCCAGTCCTGAAAGGGGCGTGGGTTCGAATCCCACTGCTGCCATTTCAGCTGGTCAGCAGCATTGTGAAAATGCTGCTTCCATCCCGGCAGCTTTGATGTTCCAGCGGAATTAACTGTGGTGCATTTTGTGAAGTCTCTCTGCTGTCATGATGGTGCTCGCCTCCCCTGCAGAAAATCGCGAACAGCTCAGCGCTTGGTTGACGTTCCAGGCAAGTTGAGCTTTTACTGGAACCGAATGGAGACTGTTATTTCATCGCTGTTGTGAAACAAAGTCCTGCGCTGAGTCGATTCATCGTTATTTGGCTTTCTGGCGAATGGGAAATTCTTTCCACTGAATATGTTATTGAATTTCTCCCATTTCCTTCATTTCCGTCTTGGAGACACCCGAAGGGAAAGGTAATCTAATCGAGACTGTGATTGGTGAAATTCATTTTTTTTTATGGCCCATACTTATTATATTATTTCTTTCTCTCTTTTCAGCATTGTCTGGGAAGTGGTGGTGCACTAAGGCTGCAGTATGTTTGAAAAAGTAGTTTGGAATTGCCCAGTTGTCAGTTGTGAGGTTACTTTATGCCTCATGCCCTCGGACTGTCTCACATTTAGCATTCATGCTTCGCTGTGTCTGAACATGCATTAGGTATGCCAGTTTTGTTTGTGTTCCGTGTTAAATGCTTTCTGTTTGCGATTCGCTCAATACATTACGAGTTAACAGGGGTTCTGAGGTAACTTCCAGAGCAAAAACCCTCAACTGAGGATCTGGGAAAATTTCACGTAGTATGGTCAGTCACAGCAAAAGTAAGGAAGCAGTTCGTTTCTGCAGTGTTTCACAATACTACCTTTCCCGTGAGCAGTCGAACAGTCTAAATGATTGTGCTACAGACTGCGACGGCAAGCTCCGCTAAAAAGTAATCCTTTCAAACACAACGTTATTGGGGTACACCGCGTGGAAACAGATACTTCGGTGTATCTCATCCATGCTCACCACATATCCAAAGTTAAACAAGTCCCGTTCCCCAGCATTTGGCCTCCAACCCTCTAAACCCATCCTATCCAGAAACCGATCCGATTACCATTGCAATTTTCTGAGTGCAATAGCCTCCTCCACTTCCTCTGGTAGCTCATTCCATACACGCACAACCTTGTGTGTGGGAAATGTGCCTCAGGTCCTTTGTCAATTTCAGAGCACTCACCTTAAACCTATGCTCCCGAGTTTCCAACTCACCCTAGCTTGGGTAAAACACGTAAATACTCAGTTCAAAACCCTTCCATAAAATCATGTCGCAGCCGTTATGCTGCCGGGAAAATTGTCCCAGCCTATTCCACCTCACTCTACAGTTCAAACATTGACCACATCCTTGTCTATATTTTGTCACCAATTTCACGTCTGTTTTTTTTTAACTTTTTCAAGATGTCAATTACCCTGGATAACAACGAGCTATTGGAAAAAGAAAGGTGAAACGGAGAATGGCTTCAACTTTCAGTGCTGGATGCCACAGAGCTGCAGCGCAGGCGGCGCAGGCTTGTTTCTGTAGTGTAGTGGTCATCACATTCGCCTAACACGCGAAAAGTCCCCAGTTGGAAACTGGGCAGAAACTGCTTTGTTCTTCAATTGCAGCCTTTTACACGGACAAGAACGGAGCTTTCTTGCTTGCTTTCCCATCTGCAAACCTGCCTTCGAAATCGCTCGAACAAATCTGCTCTCTTTGTGAAATGTAATGCAATTCCATTAAATTAGTTTGCAAAGCATTGTAAAGGTTTTCTCCAAGCTGGGTCTGATCATATGCCATTCTGTTTCAGAGTGTAGTTACCGCGTTCTGAATCTTCCACAAAAAGCAGTACCGCATTTGCATTCCTTGCGCAGGCGGGCCGGTTCAAAGACAGGGAAGAAGCTGATGAGCTGGTGTCACAGTGCACCACGGATTCCTCAACTGGTCTGTCTGACAAATGTACCCCAAAGTCGTCTCTGCAAGGCCTCATTTGGAAGCTGTCTGTCGTTATTCAACGTGCGAGAATTGGCAGCAGAGGTGCTGAATCATGGTTTGGATCAGTTCGCACGTTATAGTGACTCATTCAATCAGCAACAGCAATGAAAGAAATTACACTCTCAGAGGAACCTCTGGACTTGTGATTTCATAGCGTCGCTAGTATTAAGGTGAGCCCCGAGATCTAAGCCATGTTGGAACTGAAACGGAGGAATTGACAGAGAGGCTACAGAATGACATCGCAACCTTTTGGTTTTCTTTAAATCACTGACGAGCAGGAAAATGTAAACGGGAGGGCGAGTGGGAAAGTGAGGCAGTTGCAGCTCTGGTGAAACTCCTTCTTTGTGAGTCACTCAGCAACAAGAGACGTGAAGGTGACTCATGCGGGAGAGCTCTTCACATTGAGAACAAAAAGCACTCAAGGGCAGTTAGCACCTCTTCCGCAGTGGGGGTGGGGTGAGTAGGACCTTCTGTTACTATGTTCAGAAACTGCCTTTTAAATTGACGTGAACAGAAACTGCATTTCTAATAAGCAACATGGAATTTAGCAAAATTTATTGAGTCGCTTCTCGTCGATTCGCACACAGGTTTCCAACTCAGTTGGTATCCATGTGGCTCATGTCCAGGTGTGAACATCCCTGCAGCCAATTGCACGGTTAAGGTAAAAGGCAAGGAAAGTGGCATCTCGAACTGGCCCCGAGGTCAGAGCATCCTCCCAATGTGATCTGTCGTTCTCGGATTGTAATGCTACCTCCGGTTTTAGGATGGAGAACATTCTTGGGGACTCTTATTCTGCAAAACAGACACAGTGACTGAAACGATGCTGCACGGTATAATGTGGAACACGGCCTGCTCAGCTTTGTGCATTTTCCCTGTAGTCCGGTGTGTTTCATGTTCCGTGTAAACGTGAAAGTTGTCCTGTTTCGAGCAATGGGTGAAATCATTCAGCAAAGCAAGAATCGAAATTGAAGTAATGTCAAGCAGCTCATGGTGATTTGACCCAATCATAACCGAACATATATTCTCACGCAGTCAAAGATACATTTCTGGTTGAAAAGAGTCTGAGAAGATAGACTCAGCTTACCATTGATTTTTGCCTGGATTGATGGGCTTTCATTATCTGCTGCGAAATTGTCATTGTAGCTGGGCACATCCCAGCAGCTGTGCGAGTCGGAGTGGGACCATGGAACCCTTTTCATGTGACTTAGCATGTGTGGTTATGCAGGAGCACAATTCGAAATGCAAGAAAATGCACGGTTGCACTGTCTGGTAGTGTGGCTGAGCGGTCTAAGGCGCTGGATCCAGGTTCCAGTCCTGAAAGGGGCGTGGGTTCGAATCCCACTGCTGCCATTTCAGCTGGTCAGCAGCATTGCGAAAATGCTGCTTCCATCCCGGCAGCTTTGATGTTCCAGCGGAATTAACTGTGGTGCATTTTGTGAAGTCTCTCTGCTGTCATGATGGTGCTCGCCTCCCCTGCAGAAAATCGCAAACAGCTCAGCGCTTGGTTGACGTTCCAGGCAAGTTGAGTTTTTACTGGAACCGAATGGAGACTGTTATTTCATCGCTGTTGTGAAACAAAGTCCTGCGCTGAGTCGATTCATCGTTATTTGGCTTTCTGGCGAATGGGAAATTCTTTCCACTGAATGTGTTATTGAATTTCTCCCATTTCCTTCATTTCCGTCTTGGAGACACCCGAAGGGAAAGGTAATCTAATCGAGACTGTGATTGGTGAAATTCACTTTTTTTATGGCCCATACTTATTATATTATTTCTTTCTCTCTTTTCAGCATTGTCTGGGAAGTGGTGGTGCACTAAGGCTGCAGTATGTTTGAAAGAGTAGTTTGGAATTGCCCAGTTGTTAGTTGTGAGGTTACTTTATGCCTCATGCCCTCGGACTGTCTCACATTTAGCATTCATGCTTCGCTGTGTCTGAACATGCATTAGGTATGCCAGTTTTGTTTGTGTTCCGTGTTAAATGCTTTCTGTTTGCGATTCGCTCAATACATTACGAGTTAACAGGGGTTCTGAGGTAACTTCCAAGAGCAAAAACCCTCAACTGAGGATCTGGGAAAATTTCACGAAGTATGGTCAGTCACAGCAAAAGTAAGGAAGCCGTTCGTTTCTGCAGTGTTTCACAATACTACCTTTCCCGTGAGCAGTCGAACAGTCTAAATGATTGTGCTACAGACTGCGACGGCAAGCTCCGCTAAAAAGTAATCCTTTCAAACACAACGTTATTGGGGTACACCGCGTGGAAACAGATACTTCGGTGTATCTCATCCATGCTCACCACATATCCAAAGTTAAACAAGTCCCGTTCCCCAGCATTTGGCCTCCAACCCTCTAAACCCATCCTATCCAGAAACTGATCCGATTACCATTGCAATTTTCTGAGTGCAATAGCCTCCTCCACTTCCTCTGGTAGCTCATTCCATACACGCACAACCTTGTGTGTGGGAAATGTGCCTCAGGTCCTTTGTCAATTTCAGAGCACTCACCTTAAACCTATGCTCCCGAGTTTCCAACTCACCCTAGCTTGGGTAAAACACGTAAATACTCAGTTCAAAACCCTTCCATAAAATCATGTCGCAGCCGTTATGCTGCCGGGAAAATTGTCCCAGCCTATTCCACCTCACTCTACAGTTCAAACATTGACCACATCCTTGTCTATATTTTGTCACCAATTTCACGTCTGTTTTTTTTTAACTTTTTCAAGATGTCAATTACCCTGGATAACAACGAGCTGTTGGAAAAAGAAAGGTGAAACGGAGAATGGCTTCAACTTTCAGTGCTGGATGCCACAGAGCCGCGGCGCGGCCGGCACAGGCTTGTTTCTGTAGTGTAGTGGTCATCACATTCGCCTAACACGCGAAAGGTCCCCAGTTCGAAACTGGGCAGAAACTGCTTTGTTCTTCAATTGCAGCCTTTTACACGGACAAGAACGGAGCTTTCTTGCTTGCTTTCCCATCTGCAAACCTGCCTTCGAAATCGCTCGAACAAATCTGCTCTCTTTGTGAAATGTAATGCAATTCCATTAAATTCGTTTGCAAAGCATTGTAAAGGTTTTCTCCAAGCTGGGTCTGATCATATGCCATTCTGTTTCAGAGTGTAGTTACCGCGTTCTGAATCTTCCACAAAAAGCAGTACCGCATTTGCATTCCTTGCGCAGGCGGGCCGGTTCAAAGACAGGGAAGAAGCTGATGAGCTGGTGTCACAGTACGCCACGGATTCCTCAACTGGTCTGTCTGACAAATGTACCCCAAAGTCGTCTCTGCAAGGCCTCATTTGGAAGCTGCCTGTCGTTATTCAACGTGCGAGAATTGGCAGCAGAGGTGCTGAATCATGGTTTGGATCAGTTCGCACGTTATAGTGACTCATTCAATCAGCAACAGCAATGAAAGAAATTACACTCTCAGAGGAACCTCTGGACTTGTGATTTCATAGCGTCGCTAGTATTAAGGTGAGCCCCGAGATCTAAGCCATGTTGGAACTGTAACGGAGGAATTGACAGAGAGGCTACAGAATGACATCGCAACCTTTTGGTTTTCTTTAAATCACTGACGAGCAGGAAAATGTAAACGGGAGGGCGAGTGGGAAAGTGAGGCAGTTGCAGCTCTGGTGAAACTCCTTCTTTGTGAGTCACTCAGCAACAAGAGACGTGAAGGTGACTCATGCGGGAGAGCTCTTCACATTGAGAACAAAAAGCACTCAAGGGCAGTTAGCACCTCTTCCGCAGTGGGGGTGGGGTGAGTAGGAACTTCTGTTACCATGTTCAGAAACTGCCTTTTAAATTGACGTGAGCAGAAACTGCATTTCTAATAAGCATCATGGAGTTTAGCAAAATTTATTGAGTCGCTTCTTGTCGATTCCCACACAGGTTTCCTATTCAGTTGGTATCGATGTGGCTCATGTCCAGGTGTGAACATCCCTGCAGCCAATTGCACGGTTAAGGTAAAAGGCAAGGAAAGTGGCATCTCGAACTGGCCCCGAGGTCAGAGCATCCTCCCAATGTGATCTGTCGTTCTCGGGTTGTAATGCTACCTCCGGTTTTAGGGTGGAGAACATTCTTTGGAACTCTTATTCTGCAAAACAGACACAGTGACTGAAACGATGCTGCACGGTATAATGTGGAACACGGCCTGCTCAGCTTTGTGCATTTTCTCTGTAGTCCGGTGTGTTTTGTGTTCCGTGTAAATGTGGAAGTTGTCCTGTTTCCAGCAATGGGTGAAATCATTCAGCAAAGCAAGAATCGAAATTGAAGTAATGTCAAGCAGCTCATGGTGATTTGACCAAATCATAACCGAACATATATTCTCATGCAGTCAAAGATACATTTCTGGTTGAAAAGAGTCTGAGAAGATAGACTCAGCTTACCATTGATTTTTGCCTGGATTGATGGGATTTCATTATCTGCTGCGAAATTGTCATTGTAGCTGGGCACATCCCAGCAGCTGTGCGAGTCGGAGTGGGACCATGGAACCCTTTTCATGTGACTTAGCATGTGTGGTTATGCAGGAGCACAATCCGAAATGCAAGAAAATGCGCGGCGGCGCGGTCTGGTAGTGTGGCCGAGCGGTCTAAGGCGCTGGATCCAGGTTCCTGTTCTGTACATGGCGAGTTCGAATCCCACCACTGCCATTTCAGCTGGTCAGCTCCTCCGCCGCAGCATCGTTAAAATGCTGCTTCGATCCCCGCTGCGTTGATGTTCCAGGGGTATTTTGTGAAGTCTCTCTGCTGTCATGATGGTGCTCGCCACCCCTGCAGAAAATCGCAAACAGCTCAGCGCTTGGTTTACGTTCCAGGCAAGTTGAGTTTTTACTGGAACCGAATGGAGACTGTTATTTCATCGCTGTTGTGAAACAAAGTCCTGCGCTGAGTCGATTCATCGTTATTTGGCTTTCTGGCGAATGGGAAATTCTTTCCACTGAATATGTTATTGAATTTCTCCCATTTCCTTCATTTCCGTCTTGGAGACACCGGAAGGGAAAGGTAATCTAATCGAGACTGTGATTGGTGAAATTCACTTTTTTATGGCCCATACTTATTATATTCCTTCTTTCTCTCTTTTCAGCATTGTCTGGGAAGTGGTGGTGCACTAAGGCGGCAGTATGTTTGAAAGAGTAGTTTGGAATTGCCCAGTTGTTAGTTGTGAGGTTACTTTATGCCTCATGCCCTCGGACTGTCTCACATTTAGCATTCATGCTTCGCTGTGTCTGAACATGCATTAGGTATGCCAGTTTTGTTTGTGTTCCGTGTTAAATGCTTTCTGTTTGCGATTCGCTCAATACATTACGAGTTAACAGGGCTTCTGAGGTAACTTCCAGCAGCAAAAATCCTCAACTGAGGATCTGGGAAAACTTCACGAAGTATGGTCAGTCACAGCAAAAGTAAGGAAGTCGTTCGTTTCTGCAGTGTTTCACAATACTACCTTTCCCGTGAGCAGTCGAACAGTCTAAATGATTGTGCTACAGACTGCGAAGGCAAGCTCCGCTAAAAAGTAATCCTTTCAAACACAACGTTATTGGGGTACACCGCGTGGAAACAGATACTTTGGGGTATCTCATCCATGCTCACCACATATCCAAAGTTAAACAAGTCCCGTTCCCCAGCATTTGGCCTCAATCCCTCTGAACCCATCCTATCCAGAAACTGATCCGATTACCATTGCAATTTTCTGAGTGCAATAGCCTCCTCCACTTCCTCTGGTAGCTCATTCCATACACGCACAACCTTGTGTGTGGGAAATGTGCCTCAGTTCCTTTGTCAATTTCAGAGCACTCACCTTAAACCTATGCTCCCGAGTTTCCAACTCACCCTAGCTTGGGTAAAACACGTAAATACTCAGTTCAAAACCCTTCCATAAAATCATGTCGCAGCCGTTATGCTGCCGGGAAACTTATCCCAGCCTATTCCACCTCACTCTACAGTCCAAACATTGACCACATCCTTGTCTATATTTTGTGACCAATTTCACGTTTGTTTTTTAAAAATTTTTCAAGATGTCAATGACCCTGGACAACAACGCGCTATTGGAAAAAGAAAGGTGAAACGTAGAATGGCTTCAACTTTCAGTGCTGGATGCCACAGAGCCGCGGCGCGGCCGGCACAGGCTTGTTTCTGTAGTGTAGTGGTCATCACATTCGCCTAACACGCGAAAGGTCCCCAGTTCGAAACTGGGCAGAAACTGCTTTGTTCTTCAATTGCAGCCTTTTACACGGACAAGAACGGAGCTTTCTTGCTTGCTTTCCCATCTGCAAACCTGCCTTCGAAATCGCTCGAACAAATCTGCTCTCTTTGTGAAATGTAATGCAATTCCATTAAATTCGTTTGCAAAGCATTGTAAAGGTTTTCTCCAAGCTGGGTCTGATCATATGCCATTCTGTTTCAGAGTGTAGTTACCGCGTTCTGAATCTTCCACAAAAAGCAATACCGCATTTGCATTCCTTGCGCAGGCGGGCCGGTTCAAAGACAGGGAAGAAGCTGATGAGCTGATGTCACAGTACGCCACGGATTCCTCAACTAGTCTGTCTGACAAATGTACCCCAAAGTCGTCTCTGCAAGGCCTCATTTGGAAGCTGCCTGTCGTTATTCAACGTGCGAGAATTGGCAGCAGAGGTGCTGAATCATGGTTTGGATCAGTTCGCACGTTATAGTGACTCATTCAATCAGCAACAGCAATGAAAGAAATTACACTCTCAGAGGAACCTCTGGACTTGTGATTTCATAGCGTCGCTAGTATTAAGGTGAGCCCCGAGATCTAAGCCATGTTGGAACTGTAACGGAGGAATTGACAGAGAGGCTACAGAATGACATCGCAACCTTTTGGTTTTCTTTAAATCACTGACGAGCAGGAAAATGTAAACGGGAGGGCGAGTGGGAAAGTGAGGCAGTTGCAGCTCTGGTGAAACTCCTTCTTTGTGAGTCACTCAGCAACAAGAGACGTGAAGGTGACTCATGCGGGAGAGCTCTTCACATTGAGAACAAAAAGCAGTCAAGGGCAGTTAGCACCTCTTCCGCAGTGGGGGTGGGGTGAGTAGGAACTTCTGTTACCATGTTCAGAAACTGCCTTTTAAATTGACGTGAGCAGAAACTGCATTTCTAATAAGCATCATGGAGTTTAGCAAAATTTATTGAGTCGCTTCTTGTCGATTCCCACACAGGTTTCCTATTCAGTTGGTATCGATGTGGCTCATGTCCAGGTGTGAACATCCCTGCAGCCAATTGCACGGTTAAGGTAAAAGGCAAGGAAAGTGGCATCTCGAACTGGCCCCGAGGTCAGAGCATCCTCCCAATGTGATCTGTCGTTCTCGGGTTGTAATGCTACCTCCGGTTTTAGGGTGGAGAACATTCTTTGGAACTCTTATTCTGCAAAACAGACACAGTGACTGAAACGATGCTGCACGGTATAATGTGGAACACGGCCTGCTCAGCTTTGTGCATTTTCTCTGTAGTCCGGTGTGTTTTGTGTTCCGTGTAAATGTGGAAGTTGTCCTGTTTCCAGCAATGGGTGAAATCATTCAGCAAAGCAAGAATCGAAATTGAAGTAATGTCAAGCAGCTCATGGTGATTTGACCAAATCATAACCGAACATATATTCTCATGCAGTCAAAGATACATTTCTGGTTGAAAAGAGTCTGAGAAGATAGACTCAGCTTACCATTGATTTTTGCCTGGATTGATGGGATTTCATTATCTGCTGCGAAATTGTCATTGTAGCTGGGCACATCCCAGCAGCTGTGCGAGTCGGAGTGGGACCATGGAACCCTTTTCATGTGACTTAGCATGTGTGGTTATGCAGGAGCACAATCCGAAATGCAAGAAAATGCGCGGCGGCGCGGTCTGGTAGTGTGGCCGAGCGGTCTAAGGCGCTGGATCCCGGCTCCTGTACTGTACATGGCGAGTTCGAATCCCACCACTGCCATTTCAGCTGGTCAGCTCCACCGCCGCAGCATCGTTAAAATGCTGCTTCGATCCCCGCTGCGTTGATGTTCCAGGGGTATTTTGTGAAGTCTCTCTGCTGTCATGATGGTGCTCGCCACCCCTGCAGAAAATCGCAAACAGCTCAGCGCTTGGTTTACGTTCCAGGCAAGTTGAGTTTTTACTGGAACCGAATGGAGACTGTTATTTCATCGCTGTTGTGAAACAAAGTCCTGCGCTGAGTCGATTCATCGTTATTTGGCTTTCTGGCGAATGGGAAATTCTTTCCACTGAATATGTTATTGAATTTCTCCCATTTCCTTCATTTCCGTCTTGGAGACACCGGAAGGGAAAGGTAATCTAATCGAGACTGTGATTGGTGAAATTCACTTTTTTATGGCCCATACTTATTATATTCCTTCTTTCTCTCTTTTCAGCATTGTCTGGGAAGTGGTGGTGCACTAAGGCGGCAGTATGTTTGAAAGAGTAGTTTGGAATTGCCCAGTTGTTAGTTGTGAGGTTACTTTATGCCTCATGCCCTCGGACTGTCTCACATTTAGCATTCATGCTTCGCTGTGTCTGAACATGCATTAGGTATGCCAGTTTTGTTTGTGTTCCGTGTTAAATGCTTTCTGTTTGCGATTCGCTCAATACATTACGAGTTAACAGGGCTTCTGAGGTAACTTCCAGCAGCAAAAATCCTCAACTGAGGATCTGGGAAAACTTCACGAAGTATGGTCAGTCACAGCAAAAGTAAGGAAGTCGTTCGTTTCTGCAGTGTTTCACAATACTACCTTTCCCGTGAGCAGTCGAACAGTCTAAATGATTGTGCTACAGACTGCGAAGGCAAGCTCCGCTAAAAAGTAATCCTTTCAAACACAACGTTATTGGGGTACACCGCGTGGAAACAGATACTTTGGGGTATCTCATCCATGCTCACCACATATCCAAAGTTAAACAAGTCCCGTTCCCCAGCATTTGGCCTCAATCCCTCTGAACCCATCCTATCCAGAAACTGATCCGATTACCATTGCAATTTTCTGAATGCAATAGCCTCCTCCACTTCCTCTGGTAGCTCATTCCATACACGCACAACCTTGTGTGTGGGAAATGTGCCTCAGTTCCTTTGTCAATTTCAGAGCACTCACCTTAAACCTATGCTCCCGAGTTTCCAACTCACCCTAGCTTGGGTAAAACACGTAAATACTCAGTTCAAAACCCTTCCATAAAATCATGTCGCAGCCGTTATGCTGCCGGGAAACTTGTCCCAGCCTATTCCACCTCACTCTACAGTCCAAACATTGACCACATCCTTGTCTATATTTTGTCACCAATTTCACGTTTGTTTTTTAAAAATTTTTCAAGATGTCAATTACCCTGGACAACAACGCGCTATTGGAAAAAGAAAGGTGAAACGTAGAATGGCTTCAACTTTCAGTGCTGGATGCCACAGAGCCGCGGCGCCGCCGGCACAGGCTTGTTTCTGTAGTGTAGTGGTCATCACATTCGCCTAACACGCGAAAGGTCCCCAGTTCGAAACTGGGCAGAAACTGCTTTGTTCTTCAATTGCAGCCTTTTACACGGACAAGAACGGAGCTTTCTTGCTTGCTTTCCCATCTGCAAACCTGCCTTCGAAATCGCTCGAACAAATCTGCTCTCTTTGTGAAATGTAATGCAATTCCATTAAATTCGTTTGCAAAGCATTGTAAAGGTTTTCTCCAAGCTGGGTCTGATCATATGCCATTCTGTTTCAGAGTGTAGTTACCGCGTTCTGAATCTTCCACAAAAAGAAATACCGCATTTGCATTCCTTGCGCAGGCGGGCCGGTTCAAAGACAGGGAAGAAGCTGATGAGCTGATGTCACAGTACGCCACGGATTCCTCAACTAGTCTGTCTGACAAATGTACCCCAAAGTCGTCTCTGCAAGGCCTCATTTGGAAGCTGCCTGTCGTTATTCAACGTGCGAGAATTGGCAGCAGAGGTGCTGAATCATGGTTTGGATCAGTTCGCACGTTATAGTGACTCATTCAATCAGCAACAGCAATGAAAGAAATTACACTCTCAGAGGAACCTCTGGACTTGTGATTTCATAGCGTCGCTAGTATTAAGGTGAGCCCCGAGATCTAAGCCATGTTGGAACTGTAACGGAGGAATTGACAGAGAGGCTACAGAATGACATCGCAACCTTTTGGTTTTCTTTAAATCACTGACGAGCAGGAAAATGTAAACGGGAGGGCGAGTGGGAAAGTGAGGCAGTTGCAGCTCTGGTGAAACTCCTTCTTTGTGAGTCACTCAGCAACAAGAGACGTGAAGGTGACTCATGCGGGAGAGCTCTTCACATTGAGAACAAAAAGCAGTCAAGGGCAGTTAGCACCTCTTCCGCAGTGGGGGTGGGGTGAGTAGGAACTTCTGTTACCATGTTCAGAAACTGCCTTTTAAATTGACGTGAGCAGAAACTGCATTTCTAATAAGCATCATGGAGTTTAGCAAAATTTATTGAGTCGCTTCTTGTCGATTCCCACACAGGTTTCCTATTCAGTTGGTATCGATGTGGCTCATGTCCAGGTGTGAACATCCCTGCAGCCAATTGCACGGTTAAGGTAAAAGGCAAGGAAAGTGGCATCTCGAACTGGCCCCGAGGTCAGAGCATCCTCCCAATGTGATCTGTCGTTCTCGGGTTGTAATGCTACCTCCGGTTTTAGGGTGGAGAACATTCTTTGGAACTCTTATTCTGCAAAACAGACACAGTGACTGAAACGATGCTGCACGGTATAATGTGGAACACGGCCTGCTCAGCTTTGTGCATTTTCTCTGTAGTCCGGTGTGTTTTGTGTTCCGTGTAAATGTGGAAGTTGTCCTGTTTCCAGCAATGGGTGAAATCATTCAGCAAAGCAAGAATCGAAATTGAAGTAATGTCAAGCAGCTCATGGTGATTTGACCAAATCATAACCGAACATATATTCTCATGCAGTCAAAGATACATTTCTGGTTGAAAAGAGTCTGAGAAGATAGACTCAGCTTACCATTGATTTTTGCCTGGATTGATGGGATTTCATTATCTGCTGCGAAATTGTCATTGTAGCTGGGCACATCCCAGCAGCTGTGCGAGTCGGAGTGGGACCATGGAACCCTTTTCATGTGACTTAGCATGTGTGGTTATGCAGGAGCACAATCCGAAATGCAAGAAAATGCGCGGCGGCGCGATCTGGTAGCGTGGCCGAGCGGTCTAAGGCGCTGGATCCAGGTTCCTGTTCTGTACATGGCGAGTTCGAATCCCACCACTGCCATTTCAGCTGGTCAGCTCCTCCGCCGCAGCATCGTTAAAATGCTGCTTCGATCCCCGCTGCGTTGATGTTCCAGGGGTATTTTGTGAAGTCTCTCTGCTGTCATGATGGTGCTCGCCACCCCTGCAGAAAATCGCAAACAGCTCAGCGCTTGGTTTACGTTCCAGGCAAGTTGAGTTTTTACTGGAACCGAATGGAGACTGTTATTTCATCGCTGTTGTGAAACAAAGTCCTGCGCTGAGTCGATTCATCGTTATTTGGCTTTCTGGCGAATGGGAAATTCTTTCCACTGAATATGTTATTGAATTTCTCCCATTTCCTTCATTTCCGTCTTGGAGACACCGGAAGGGAAAGGTAATCTAATCGAGACTGTGATTGGTGAAATTCACTTTTTTATGGCCCATACTTATTATATTCCTTCTTTCTCTCTTTTCAGCATTGTCTGGGAAGTGGTGGTGCACTAAGGCGGCAGTATGTTTGAAAGAGTAGTTTGGAATTGCCCAGTTGTTAGTTGTGAGGTTACTTTATGCCTCATGCCCTCGGACTGTCTCACATTTAGCATTCATGCTTCGCTGTGTCTGAACATGCATTAGGTATGCCAGTTTTGTTTGTGTTCCGTGTTAAATGCTTTCTGTTTGCGATTCGCTCAATACATTACGAGTTAACAGGGCTTCTGAGGTAACTTCCAGCAGCAAAAATCCTCAACTGAGGATCTGGGAAAACTTCACGAAGTATGGTCAGTCACAGCAAAAGTAAGGAAGTCGTTCGTTTCTGCAGTGTTTCACAATACTACCTTTCCCGTGAGCAGTCGAACAGTCTAAATGATTGTGCTACAGACTGCGAAGGCAAGCTCCGCTAAAAAGTAATCCTTTCAAACACAACGTTATTGGGGTACACCGCGTGGAAACAGATACTTTGGGGTATCTCATCCATGCTCACCACATATCCAAAGTTAAACAAGTCCCGTTCCCCAGCATTTGGCCTCAATCCCTCTGAACCCATCCTATCCAGAAACTGATCCGATTACCATTGCAATTTTCTGAATGCAATAGCCTCCTCCACTTCCTCTGGTAGCTCATTCCATACACGCACAACCTTGTGTGTGGGAAATGTGCCTCAGTTCCTTTGTCAATTTCAGAGCACTCACCTTAAACCTATGCTCCCGAGTTTCCAACTCACCCTAGCTTGGGTAAAACACGTAAATACTCAGTTCAAAACCCTTCCATAAAATCATGTCGCAGCCGTTATGCTGCCGGGAAACTTGTCCCAGCCTATTCCACCTCACTCTACAGTCCAAACATTGACCACATCCTTGTCTATATTTTGTCACCAATTTCACGTTTGTTTTTTAAAAATTTTTCAAGATGTCAATTACCCTGGACAACAACGCGCTATTGGAAAAAGAAAGGTGAAACGTAGAATGGCTTCAACTTTCAGTGCTGGATGCCACAGAGCCGCGGCGCCGCCGGCACAGGCTTGTTTCTGTAGTGTAGTGGTCATCACATTCGCCTAACACGCGAAAGGTCCCCAGTTCGAAACTGGGCAGAAACTGCTTTGTTCTTCAATTGCAGCCTTTTACACGGACAAGAACGGAGCTTTCTTGCTTGCTTTCCCATCTGCAAACCTGCCTTCGAAATCGCTCGAACAAATCTGCTCTCTTTGTGAAATGTAATGCAATTCCATTAAATTCGTTTGCAAAGCATTGTAAAGGTTTTCTCCAAGCTGGGTCTGATCATATGCCATTCTGTTTCAGAGTGTAGTTACCGCGTTCTGAATCTTCCACAAAAAGAAATACCGCATTTGCATTCCTTGCGCAGGCGGGCCGGTTCAAAGACAGGGAAGAAGCTGATGAGCTGATGTCACAGTACGCCACGGATTCCTCAACTAGTCTGTCTGACAAATGTACCCCAAAGTCGTCTCTGCAAGGCCTCATTTGGAAGCTGCCTGTCGTTATTCAACGTGCGAGAATTGGCAGCAGAGGTGCTGAATCATGGTTTGGATCAGTTCGCACGTTATAGTGACTCATTCAATCAGCAACAGCAATGAAAGAAATTACACTCTCAGAGGAACCTCTGGACTTGTGATTTCATAGCGTCGCTAGTATTAAGGTGAGCCCCGAGATCTAAGCCATGTTGGAACTGTAACGGAGGAATTGACAGAGAGGCTACAGAATGACATCGCAACCTTTTGGTTTTCTTTAAATCACTGACGAGCAGGAAAATGTAAACGGGAGGGCGAGTGGGAAAGTGAGGCAGTTGCAGCTCTGGTGAAACTCCTTCTTTGTGAGTCACTCAGCAACAAGAGACGTGAAGGTGACTCATGCGGGAGAGCTCTTCACATTGAGAACAAAAAGCAGTCAAGGGCAGTTAGCACCTCTTCCGCAGTGGGGGTGGGGTGAGTAGGAACTTCTGTTACCATGTTCAGAAACTGCCTTTTAAATTGACGTGAGCAGAAACTGCATTTCTAATAAGCATCATGGAGTTTAGCAAAATTTATTGAGTCGCTTCTTGTCGATTCCCACACAGGTTTCCTATTCAGTTGGTATCGATGTGGCTCATGTCCAGGTGTGAACATCCCTGCAGCCAATTGCACGGTTAAGGTAAAAGGCAAGGAAAGTGGCATCTCGAACTGGCCCCGAGGTCAGAGCATCCTCCCAATGTGATCTGTCGTTCTCGGGTTGTAATGCTACCTCCGGTTTTAGGGTGGAGAACATTCTTTGGAACTCTTATTCTGCAAAACAGACACAGTGACTGAAACGATGCTGCACGGTATAATGTGGAACACGGCCTGCTCAGCTTTGTGCATTTTCTCTGTAGTCCGGTGTGTTTTGTGTTCCGTGTAAATGTGGAAGTTGTCCTGTTTCCAGCAATGGGTGAAATCATTCAGCAAAGCAAGAATCGAAATTGAAGTAATGTCAAGCAGCTCATGGTGATTTGACCAAATCATAACCGAACATATATTCTCATGCAGTCAAAGATACATTTCTGGTTGAAAAGAGTCTGAGAAGATAGACTCAGCTTACCATTGATTTTTGCCTGGATTGATGGGATTTCATTATCTGCTGCGAAATTGTCATTGTAGCTGGGCACATCCCAGCAGCTGTGCGAGTCGGAGTGGGACCATGGAACCCTTTTCATGTGACTTAGCATGTGTGGTTATGCAGGAGCACAATCCGAAATGCAAGAAAATGCGCGGCGGCGCGGTCTGGTAGTGTGGCCGAGCGGTCTAAGGCGCTGGATCCAGGTTCCTGTTCTGTACATGGCGAGTTCGAATCCCACCACTGCCATTTCAGCTGGTCAGCTCCTCCGCCGCAGCATCGTTAAAATGCTGCTTCGATCCCCGCTGCGTTGATGTTCCAGGGGTATTTTGTGAAGTCTCTCTGCTGTCATGATGGTGCTCGCCACCCCTGCAGAAAATCGCAAACAGCTCAGCGCTTGGTTTACGTTCCAGGCAAGTTGAGTTTTTACTGGAACCGAATGGAGACTGTTATTTCATCGCTGTTGTGAAACAAAGTCCTGCGCTGAGTCGATTCATCGTTATTTGGCTTTCTGGCGAATGGGAAATTCTTTCCACTGAATATGTTATTGAATTTCTCCCATTTCCTTCATTTCCGTCTTGGAGACACCGGAAGGGAAAGGTAATCTAATCGAGACTGTGATTGGTGAAATTCACTTTTTTATGGCCCATACTTATTATATTCCTTCTTTCTCTCTTTTCAGCATTGTCTGGGAAGTGGTGGTGCACTAAGGCGGCAGTATGTTTGAAAGAGTAGTTTGGAATTGCCCAGTTGTTAGTTGTGAGGTTACTTTATGCCTCATGCCCTCGGACTGTCTCACATTTAGCATTCATGCTTCGCTGTGTCTGAACATGCATTAGGTATGCCAGTTTTGTTTGTGTTCCGTGTTAAATGCTTTCTGTTTGCGATTCGCTCAATACATTACGAGTTAACAGGGCTTCTGAGGTAACTTCCAGCAGCAAAAATCCTCAACTGAGGATCTGGGAAAACTTCACGAAGTATGGTCAGTCACAGCAAAAGTAAGGAAGTCGTTCGTTTCTGCAGTGTTTCACAATACTACCTTTCCCGTGAGCAGTCGAACAGTCTAAATGATTGTGCTACAGACTGCGAAGGCAAGCTCCGCTAAAAAGTAATCCTTTCAAACACAACGTTATTGGGGTACACCGCGTGGAAACAGATACTTTGGGGTATCTCATCCATGCTCACCACATATCCAAAGTTAAACAAGTCCCGTTCCCCAGCATTTGGCCTCAATCCCTCTGAACCCATCCTATCCAGAAACTGATCCGATTACCATTGCAATTTTCTGAATGCAATAGCCTCCTCCACTTCCTCTGGTAGCTCATTCCATACACGCACAACCTTGTGTGTGGGAAATGTGCCTCAGTTCCTTTGTCAATTTCAGAGCACTCACCTTAAACCTATGCTCCCGAGTTTCCAACTCACCCTAGCTTGGGTAAAACACGTAAATACTCAGTTCAAAACCCTTCCATAAAATCATGTCGCAGCCGTTATGCTGCCGGGAAACTTGTCCCAGCCTATTCCACCTCACTCTACAGTCCAAACATTGACCACATCCTTGTCTATATTTTGTCACCAATTTCACGTTTGTTTTTTAAAAATTTTTCAAGATGTCAATTACCCTGGACAACAACGCGCTATTGGAAAAAGAAAGGTGAAACGTAGAATGGCTTCAACTTTCAGTGCTGGATGCCACAGAGCCGCGGCGCCGCCGGCACAGGCTTGTTTCTGTAGTGTAGTGGTCATCACATTCGCCTAACACGCGAAAGGTCCCCAGTTCGAAACTGGGCAGAAACTGCTTTGTTCTTCAATTGCAGCCTTTTACACGGACAAGAACGGAGCTTTCTTGCTTGCTTTCCCATCTGCAAACCTGCCTTCGAAATCGCTCGAACAAATCTGCTCTCTTTGTGAAATGTAATGCAATTCCATTAAATTCGTTTGCAAAGCATTGTAAAGGTTTTCTCCAAGCTGGGTCTGATCATATGCCATTCTGTTTCAGAGTGTAGTTACCGCGTTCTGAATCTTCCACAAAAAGAAATACCGCATTTGCATTCCTTGCGCAGGCGGGCCGGTTCAAAGACAGGGAAGAAGCTGATGAGCTGATGTCACAGTACGCCACGGATTCCTCAACTAGTCTGTCTGACAAATGTACCCCAAAGTCGTCTCTGCAAGGCCTCATTTGGAAGCTGCCTGTCGTTATTCAACGTGCGAGAATTGGCAGCAGAGGTGCTGAATCATGGTTTGGATCAGTTCGCACGTTATAGTGACTCATTCAATCAGCAACAGCAATGAAAGAAATTACACTCTCAGAGGAACCTCTGGACTTGTGATTTCATAGCGTCGCTAGTATTAAGGTGAGCCCCGAGATCTAAGCCATGTTGGAACTGTAACGGAGGAATTGACAGAGAGGCTACAGAATGACATCGCAACCTTTTGGTTTTCTTTAAATCACTGACGAGCAGGAAAATGTAAACGGGAGGGCGAGTGGGAAAGTGAGGCAGTTGCAGCTCTGGTGAAACTCCTTCTTTGTGAGTCACTCAGCAACAAGAGACGTGAAGGTGACTCATGCGGGAGAGCTCTTCACATTGAGAACAAAAAGCAGTCAAGGGCAGTTAGCACCTCTTCCGCAGTGGGGGTGGGGTGAGTAGGAACTTCTGTTACCATGTTCAGAAACTGCCTTTTAAATTGACGTGAGCAGAAACTGCATTTCTAATAAGCATCATGGAGTTTAGCAAAATTTATTGAGTCGCTTCTTGTCGATTCCCACACAGGTTTCCTATTCAGTTGGTATCGATGTGGCTCATGTCCAGGTGTGAACATCCCTGCAGCCAATTGCACGGTTAAGGTAAAAGGCAAGGAAAGTGGCATCTCGAACTGGCCCCGAGGTCAGAGCATCCTCCCAATGTGATCTGTCGTTCTCGGGTTGTAATGCTACCTCCGGTTTTAGGGTGGAGAACATTCTTTGGAACTCTTATTCTGCAAAACAGACACAGTGACTGAAACGATGCTGCACGGTATAATGTGGAACACGGCCTGCTCAGCTTTGTGCATTTTCTCTGTAGTCCGGTGTGTTTTGTGTTCCGTGTAAATGTGGAAGTTGTCCTGTTTCCAGCAATGGGTGAAATCATTCAGCAAAGCAAGAATCGAAATTGAAGTAATGTCAAGCAGCTCATGGTGATTTGACCAAATCATAACCGAACATATATTCTCATGCAGTCAAAGATACATTTCTGGTTGAAAAGAGTCTGAGAAGATAGACTCAGCTTACCATTGATTTTTGCCTGGATTGATGGGATTTCATTATCTGCTGCGAAATTGTCATTGTAGCTGGGCACATCCCAGCAGCTGTGCGAGTCGGAGTGGGACCATGGAACCCTTTTCATGTGACTTAGCATGTGTGGTTATGCAGGAGCACAATCCGAAATGCAAGAAAATGCGCGGCGGCGCGGTCTGGTAGTGTGGCCGAGCGGTCTAAGGCGCTGGATCCAGGTTCCTGTTCTGTACATGGCGAGTTCGAATCCCACCACTGCCATTTCAGCTGGTCAGCTCCTCCGCCGCAGCATCGTTAAAATGCTGCTTCGATCCCCGCTGCGTTGATGTTCCAGGGGTATTTTGTGAAGTCTCTCTGCTGTCATGATGGTGCTCGCCACCCCTGCAGAAAATCGCAAACAGCTCAGCGCTTGGTTTACGTTCCAGGCAAGTTGAGTTTTTACTGGAACCGAATGGAGACTGTTATTTCATCGCTGTTGTGAAACAAAGTCCTGCGCTGAGTCGATTCATCGTTATTTGGCTTTCTGGCGAATGGGAAATTCTTTCCACTGAATATGTTATTGAATTTCTCCCATTTCCTTCATTTCCGTCTTGGAGACACCGGAAGGGAAAGGTAATCTAATCGAGACTGTGATTGGTGAAATTCACTTTTTTATGGCCCATACTTATTATATTCCTTCTTTCTCTCTTTTCAGCATTGTCTGGGAAGTGGTGGTGCACTAAGGCGGCAGTATGTTTGAAAGAGTAGTTTGGAATTGCCCAGTTGTTAGTTGTGAGGTTACTTTATGCCTCATGCCCTCGGACTGTCTCACATTTAGCATTCATGCTTCGCTGTGTCTGAACATGCATTAGGTATGCCAGTTTTGTTTGTGTTCCGTGTTAAATGCTTTCTGTTTGCGATTCGCTCAATACATTACGAGTTAACAGGGCTTCTGAGGTAACTTCCAGCAGCAAAAATCCTCAACTGAGGATCTGGGAAAACTTCACGAAGTATGGTCAGTCACAGCAAAAGTAAGGAAGTCGTTCGTTTCTGCAGTGTTTCACAATACTACCTTTCCCGTGAGCAGTCGAACAGTCTAAATGATTGTGCTACAGACTGCGAAGGCAAGCTCCGCTAAAAAGTAATCCTTTCAAACACAACGTTATTGGGGTACACCGCGTGGAAACAGATACTTTGGGGTATCTCATCCATGCTCACCACATATCCAAAGTTAAACAAGTCCCGTTCCCCAGCATTTGGCCTCAATCCCTCTGAACCCATCCTATCCAGAAACTGATCCGATTACCATTGCAATTTTCTGAATGCAATAGCCTCCTCCACTTCCTCTGGTAGCTCATTCCATACACGCACAACCTTGTGTGTGGGAAATGTGCCTCAGTTCCTTTGTCAATTTCAGAGCACTCACCTTAAACCTATGCTCCCGAGTTTCCAACTCACCCTAGCTTGGGTAAAACACGTAAATACTCAGTTCAAAACCCTTCCATAAAATCATGTCGCAGCCGTTATGCTGCCGGGAAACTTGTCCCAGCCTATTCCACCTCACTCTACAGTCCAAACATTGACCACATCCTTGTCTATATTTTGTCACCAATTTCACGTTTGTTTTTTAAAAATTTTTCAAGATGTCAATTACCCTGGACAACAACGCGCTATTGGAAAAAGAAAGGTGAAACGTAGAATGGCTTCAACTTTCAGTGCTGGATGCCACAGAGCCGCGGCGCCGCCGGCACAGGCTTGTTTCTGTAGTGTAGTGGTCATCACATTCGCCTAACACGCGAAAGGTCCCCAGTTCGAAACTGGGCAGAAACTGCTTTGTTCTTCAATTGCAGCCTTTTACACGGACAAGAACGGAGCTTTCTTGCTTGCTTTCCCATCTGCAAACCTGCCTTCGAAATCGCTCGAACAAATCTGCTCTCTTTGTGAAATGTAATGCAATTCCATTAAATTCGTTTGCAAAGCATTGTAAAGGTTTTCTCCAAGCTGGGTCTGATCATATGCCATTCTGTTTCAGAGTGTAGTTACCGCGTTCTGAATCTTCCACAAAAAGAAATACCGCATTTGCATTCCTTGCGCAGGCGGGCCGGTTCAAAGACAGGGAAGAAGCTGATGAGCTGATGTCACAGTACGCCACGGATTCCTCAACTAGTCTGTCTGACAAATGTACCCCAAAGTCGTCTCTGCAAGGCCTCATTTGGAAGCTGCCTGTCGTTATTCAACGTGCGAGAATTGGCAGCAGAGGTGCTGAATCATGGTTTGGATCAGTTCGCACGTTATAGTGACTCATTCAATCAGCAACAGCAATGAAAGAAATTACACTCTCAGAGGAACCTCTGGACTTGTGATTTCATAGCGTCGCTAGTATTAAGGTGAGCCCCGAGATCTAAGCCATGTTGGAACTGTAACGGAGGAATTGACAGAGAGGCTACAGAATGACATCGCAACCTTTTGGTTTTCTTTAAATCACTGACGAGCAGGAAAATGTAAACGGGAGGGCGAGTGGGAAAGTGAGGCAGTTGCAGCTCTGGTGAAACTCCTTCTTTGTGAGTCACTCAGCAACAAGAGACGTGAAGGTGACTCATGCGGGAGAGCTCTTCACATTGAGAACAAAAAGCAGTCAAGGGCAGTTAGCACCTCTTCCGCAGTGGGGGTGGGGTGAGTAGGAACTTCTGTTACCATGTTCAGAAACTGCCTTTTAAATTGACGTGAGCAGAAACTGCATTTCTAATAAGCATCATGGAGTTTAGCAAAATTTATTGAGTCGCTTCTTGTCGATTCCCACACAGGTTTCCTATTCAGTTGGTATCGATGTGGCTCATGTCCAGGTGTGAACATCCCTGCAGCCAATTGCACGGTTAAGGTAAAAGGCAAGGAAAGTGGCATCTCGAACTGGCCCCGAGGTCAGAGCATCCTCCCAATGTGATCTGTCGTTCTCGGGTTGTAATGCTACCTCCGGTTTTAGGGTGGAGAACATTCTTTGGAACTCTTATTCTGCAAAACAGACACAGTGACTGAAACGATGCTGCACGGTATAATGTGGAACACGGCCTGCTCAGCTTTGTGCATTTTCTCTGTAGTCCGGTGTGTTTTGTGTTCCGTGTAAATGTGGAAGTTGTCCTGTTTCCAGCAATGGGTGAAATCATTCAGCAAAGCAAGAATCGAAATTGAAGTAATGTCAAGCAGCTCATGGTGATTTGACCAAATCATAACCGAACATATATTCTCATGCAGTCAAAGATACATTTCTGGTTGAAAAGAGTCTGAGAAGATAGACTCAGCTTACCATTGATTTTTGCCTGGATTGATGGGATTTCATTATCTGCTGCGAAATTGTCATTGTAGCTGGGCACATCCCAGCAGCTGTGCGAGTCGGAGTGGGACCATGGAACCCTTTTCATGTGACTTAGCATGTGTGGTTATGCAGGAGCACAATCCGAAATGCAAGAAAATGCGCGGCGGCGCGATCTGGTAGCGTGGCCGAGCGGTCTAAGGCGCTGGATCCAGGTTCCTGTTCTGTACATGGCGAGTTCGAATCCCACCACTGCCATTTCAGCTGGTCAGCTCCTCCGCCGCAGCATCGTTAAAATGCTGCTTCGATCCCCGCTGCGTTGATGTTCCAGGGGTATTTTGTGAAGTCTCTCTGCTGTCATGATGGTGCTCGCCACCCCTGCAGAAAATCGCAAACAGCTCAGCGCTTGGTTTACGTTCCAGGCAAGTTGAGTTTTTACTGGAACCGAATGGAGACTGTTATTTCATCGCTGTTGTGAAACAAAGTCCTGCGCTGAGTCGATTCATCGTTATTTGGCTTTCTGGCGAATGGGAAATTCTTTCCACTGAATATGTTATTGAATTTCTCCCATTTCCTTCATTTCCGTCTTGGAGACACCGGAAGGGAAAGGTAATCTAATCGAGACTGTGATTGGTGAAATTCACTTTTTTATGGCCCATACTTATTATATTCCTTCTTTCTCTCTTTTCAGCATTGTCTGGGAAGTGGTGGTGCACTAAGGCGGCAGTATGTTTGAAAGAGTAGTTTGGAATTGCCCAGTTGTTAGTTGTGAGGTTACTTTATGCCTCATGCCCTCGGACTGTCTCACATTTAGCATTCATGCTTCGCTGTGTCTGAACATGCATTAGGTATGCCAGTTTTGTTTGTGTTCCGTGTTAAATGCTTTCTGTTTGCGATTCGCTCAATACATTACGAGTTAACAGGGCTTCTGAGGTAACTTCCAGCAGCAAAAATCCTCAACTGAGGATCTGGGAAAACTTCACGAAGTATGGTCAGTCACAGCAAAAGTAAGGAAGTCGTTCGTTTCTGCAGTGTTTCACAATACTACCTTTCCCGTGAGCAGTCGAACAGTCTAAATGATTGTGCTACAGACTGCGAAGGCAAGCTCCGCTAAAAAGTAATCCTTTCAAACACAACGTTATTGGGGTACACCGCGTGGAAACAGATACTTTGGGGTATCTCATCCATGCTCACCACATATCCAAAGTTAAACAAGTCCCGTTCCCCAGCATTTGGCCTCAATCCCTCTGAACCCATCCTATCCAGAAACTGATCCGATTACCATTGCAATTTTCTGAATGCAATAGCCTCCTCCACTTCCTCTGGTAGCTCATTCCATACACGCACAACCTTGTGTGTGGGAAATGTGCCTCAGTTCCTTTGTCAATTTCAGAGCACTCACCTTAAACCTATGCTCCCGAGTTTCCAACTCACCCTAGCTTGGGTAAAACACGTAAATACTCAGTTCAAAACCCTTCCATAAAATCATGTCGCAGCCGTTATGCTGCCGGGAAACTTGTCCCAGCCTATTCCACCTCACTCTACAGTCCAAACATTGACCACATCCTTGTCTATATTTTGTCACCAATTTCACGTTTGTTTTTTAAAAATTTTTCAAGATGTCAATTACCCTGGACAACAACGCGCTATTGGAAAAAGAAAGGTGAAACGTAGAATGGCTTCAACTTTCAGTGCTGGATGCCACAGAGCCGCGGCGCCGCCGGCACAGGCTTGTTTCTGTAGTGTAGTGGTCATCACATTCGCCTAACACGCGAAAGGTCCCCAGTTCGAAACTGGGCAGAAACTGCTTTGTTCTTCAATTGCAGCCTTTTACACGGACAAGAACGGAGCTTTCTTGCTTGCTTTCCCATCTGCAAACCTGCCTTCGAAATCGCTCGAACAAATCTGCTCTCTTTGTGAAATGTAATGCAATTCCATTAAATTCGTTTGCAAAGCATTGTAAAGGTTTTCTCCAAGCTGGGTCTGATCATATGCCATTCTGTTTCAGAGTGTAGTTACCGCGTTCTGAATCTTCCACAAAAAGAAATACCGCATTTGCATTCCTTGCGCAGGCGGGCCGGTTCAAAGACAGGGAAGAAGCTGATGAGCTGATGTCACAGTACGCCACGGATTCCTCAACTAGTCTGTCTGACAAATGTACCCCAAAGTCGTCTCTGCAAGGCCTCATTTGGAAGCTGCCTGTCGTTATTCAACGTGCGAGAATTGGCAGCAGAGGTGCTGAATCATGGTTTGGATCAGTTCGCACGTTATAGTGACTCATTCAATCAGCAACAGCAATGAAAGAAATTACACTCTCAGAGGAACCTCTGGACTTGTGATTTCATAGCGTCGCTAGTATTAAGGTGAGCCCCGAGATCTAAGCCATGTTGGAACTGTAACGGAGGAATTGACAGAGAGGCTACAGAATGACATCGCAACCTTTTGGTTTTCTTTAAATCACTGACGAGCAGGAAAATGTAAACGGGAGGGCGAGTGGGAAAGTGAGGCAGTTGCAGCTCTGGTGAAACTCCTTCTTTGTGAGTCACTCAGCAACAAGAGACGTGAAGGTGACTCATGCGGGAGAGCTCTTCACATTGAGAACAAAAAGCAGTCAAGGGCAGTTAGCACCTCTTCCGCAGTGGGGGTGGGGTGAGTAGGAACTTCTGTTACCATGTTCAGAAACTGCCTTTTAAATTGACGTGAGCAGAAACTGCATTTCTAATAAGCATCATGGAGTTTAGCAAAATTTATTGAGTCGCTTCTTGTCGATTCCCACACAGGTTTCCTATTCAGTTGGTATCGATGTGGCTCATGTCCAGGTGTGAACATCCCTGCAGCCAATTGCACGGTTAAGGTAAAAGGCAAGGAAAGTGGCATCTCGAACTGGCCCCGAGGTCAGAGCATCCTCCCAATGTGATCTGTCGTTCTCGGGTTGTAATGCTACCTCCGGTTTTAGGGTGGAGAACATTCTTTGGAACTCTTATTCTGCAAAACAGACACAGTGACTGAAACGATGCTGCACGGTATAATGTGGAACACGGCCTGCTCAGCTTTGTGCATTTTCTCTGTAGTCCGGTGTGTTTTGTGTTCCGTGTAAATGTGGAAGTTGTCCTGTTTCCAGCAATGGGTGAAATCATTCAGCAAAGCAAGAATCGAAATTGAAGTAATGTCAAGCAGCTCATGGTGATTTGACCAAATCATAACCGAACATATATTCTCATGCAGTCAAAGATACATTTCTGGTTGAAAAGAGTCTGAGAAGATAGACTCAGCTTACCATTGATTTTTGCCTGGATTGATGGGATTTCATTATCTGCTGCGAAATTGTCATTGTAGCTGGGCACATCCCAGCAGCTGTGCGAGTCGGAGTGGGACCATGGAACCCTTTTCATGTGACTTAGCATGTGTGGTTATGCAGGAGCACAATCCGAAATGCAAGAAAATGCGCGGCGGCGCGATCTGGTAGCGTGGCCGAGCGGTCTAAGGCGCTGGATCCAGGTTCCTGTTCTGTACATGGCGAGTTCGAATCCCACCACTGCCATTTCAGCTGGTCAGCTCCTCCGCCGCAGCATCGTTAAAATGCTGCTTCGATCCCCGCTGCGTTGATGTTCCAGGGGTATTTTGTGAAGTCTCTCTGCTGTCATGATGGTGCTCGCCACCCCTGCAGAAAATCGCAAACAGCTCAGCGCTTGGTTTACGTTCCAGGCAAGTTGAGTTTTTACTGGAACCGAATGGAGACTGTTATTTCATCGCTGTTGTGAAACAAAGTCCTGCGCTGAGTCGATTCATCGTTATTTGGCTTTCTGGCGAATGGGAAATTCTTTCCACTGAATATGTTATTGAATTTCTCCCATTTCCTTCATTTCCGTCTTGGAGACACCGGAAGGGAAAGGTAATCTAATCGAGACTGTGATTGGTGAAATTCACTTTTTTATGGCCCATACTTATTATATTCCTTCTTTCTCTCTTTTCAGCATTGTCTGGGAAGTGGTGGTGCACTAAGGCGGCAGTATGTTTGAAAGAGTAGTTTGGAATTGCCCAGTTGTTAGTTGTGAGGTTACTTTATGCCTCATGCCCTCGGACTGTCTCACATTTAGCATTCATGCTTCGCTGTGTCTGAACATGCATTAGGTATGCCAGTTTTGTTTGTGTTCCGTGTTAAATGCTTTCTGTTTGCGATTCGCTCAATACATTACGAGTTAACAGGGCTTCTGAGGTAACTTCCAGCAGCAAAAATCCTCAACTGAGGATCTGGGAAAACTTCACGAAGTATGGTCAGTCACAGCAAAAGTAAGGAAGTCGTTCGTTTCTGCAGTGTTTCACAATACTACCTTTCCCGTGAGCAGTCGAACAGTCTAAATGATTGTGCTACAGACTGCGAAGGCAAGCTCCGCTAAAAAGTAATCCTTTCAAACACAACGTTATTGGGGTACACCGCGTGGAAACAGATACTTTGGGGTATCTCATCCATGCTCACCACATATCCAAAGTTAAACAAGTCCCGTTCCCCAGCATTTGGCCTCAATCCCTCTGAACCCATCCTATCCAGAAACTGATCCGATTACCATTGCAATTTTCTGAATGCAATAGCCTCCTCCACTTCCTCTGGTAGCTCATTCCATACACGCACAACCTTGTGTGTGGGAAATGTGCCTCAGTTCCTTTGTCAATTTCAGAGCACTCACCTTAAACCTATGCTCCCGAGTTTCCAACTCACCCTAGCTTGGGTAAAACACGTAAATACTCAGTTCAAAACCCTTCCATAAAATCATGTCGCAGCCGTTATGCTGCCGGGAAACTTGTCCCAGCCTATTCCACCTCACTCTACAGTCCAAACATTGACCACATCCTTGTCTATATTTTGTCACCAATTTCACGTTTGTTTTTTAAAAATTTTTCAAGATGTCAATTACCCTGGACAACAACGCGCTATTGGAAAAAGAAAGGTGAAACGTAGAATGGCTTCAACTTTCAGTGCTGGATGCCACAGAGCCGCGGCGCCGCCGGCACAGGCTTGTTTCTGTAGTGTAGTGGTCATCACATTCGCCTAACACGCGAAAGGTCCCCAGTTCGAAACTGGGCAGAAACTGCTTTGTTCTTCAATTGCAGCCTTTTACACGGACAAGAACGGAGCTTTCTTGCTTGCTTTCCCATCTGCAAACCTGCCTTCGAAATCGCTCGAACAAATCTGCTCTCTTTGTGAAATGTAATGCAATTCCATTAAATTCGTTTGCAAAGCATTGTAAAGGTTTTCTCCAAGCTGGGTCTGATCATATGCCATTCTGTTTCAGAGTGTAGTTACCGCGTTCTGAATCTTCCACAAAAAGAAATACCGCATTTGCATTCCTTGCGCAGGCGGGCCGGTTCAAAGACAGGGAAGAAGCTGATGAGCTGATGTCACAGTACGCCACGGATTCCTCAACTAGTCTGTCTGACAAATGTACCCCAAAGTCGTCTCTGCAAGGCCTCATTTGGAAGCTGCCTGTCGTTATTCAACGTGCGAGAATTGGCAGCAGAGGTGCTGAATCATGGTTTGGATCAGTTCGCACGTTATAGTGACTCATTCAATCAGCAACAGCAATGAAAGAAATTACACTCTCAGAGGAACCTCTGGACTTGTGATTTCATAGCGTCGCTAGTATTAAGGTGAGCCCCGAGATCTAAGCCATGTTGGAACTGTAACGGAGGAATTGACAGAGAGGCTACAGAATGACATCGCAACCTTTTGGTTTTCTTTAAATCACTGACGAGCAGGAAAATGTAAACGGGAGGGCGAGTGGGAAAGTGAGGCAGTTGCAGCTCTGGTGAAACTCCTTCTTTGTGAGTCACTCAGCAACAAGAGACGTGAAGGTGACTCATGCGGGAGAGCTCTTCACATTGAGAACAAAAAGCAGTCAAGGGCAGTTAGCACCTCTTCCGCAGTGGGGGTGGGGTGAGTAGGAACTTCTGTTACCATGTTCAGAAACTGCCTTTTAAATTGACGTGAGCAGAAACTGCATTTCTAATAAGCATCATGGAGTTTAGCAAAATTTATTGAGTCGCTTCTTGTCGATTCCCACACAGGTTTCCTATTCAGTTGGTATCGATGTGGCTCATGTCCAGGTGTGAACATCCCTGCAGCCAATTGCACGGTTAAGGTAAAAGGCAAGGAAAGTGGCATCTCGAACTGGCCCCGAGGTCAGAGCATCCTCCCAATGTGATCTGTCGTTCTCGGGTTGTAATGCTACCTCCGGTTTTAGGGTGGAGAACATTCTTTGGAACTCTTATTCTGCAAAACAGACACAGTGACTGAAACGATGCTGCACGGTATAATGTGGAACACGGCCTGCTCAGCTTTGTGCATTTTCTCTGTAGTCCGGTGTGTTTTGTGTTCCGTGTAAATGTGGAAGTTGTCCTGTTTCCAGCAATGGGTGAAATCATTCAGCAAAGCAAGAATCGAAATTGAAGTAATGTCAAGCAGCTCATGGTGATTTGACCAAATCATAACCGAACATATATTCTCATGCAGTCAAAGATACATTTCTGGTTGAAAAGAGTCTGAGAAGATAGACTCAGCTTACCATTGATTTTTGCCTGGATTGATGGGATTTCATTATCTGCTGCGAAATTGTCATTGTAGCTGGGCACATCCCAGCAGCTGTGCGAGTCGGAGTGGGACCATGGAACCCTTTTCATGTGACTTAGCATGTGTGGTTATGCAGGAGCACAATCCGAAATGCAAGAAAATGCGCGGCGGCGCGGTCTGGTAGTGTGGCCGAGCGGTCTAAGGCGCTGGATCCCGGTTCCTGTTCTGTACATGGCGAGTTCGAATCCCACCACTGCCATTTCAGCTGGTCAGCTCCTCCGCCGCAGCATCGTTAAAATGCTGCTTCGATCCCCGCTGCGTTGATGTTCCAGGGGTATTTTGTGAAGTCTCTCTGCTGTCATGATGGTGCTCGCCACCCCTGCAGAAAATCGCAAACAGCTCAGCGCTTGGTTTACGTTCCAGGCAAGTTGAGTTTTTACTGGAACCGAATGGAGACTGTTATTTCATCGCTGTTGTGAAACAAAGTCCTGCGCTGAGTCGATTCATCGTTATTTGGCTTTCTGGCGAATGGGAAATTCTTTCCACTGAATATGTTATTGAATTTCTCCCATTTCCTTCATTTCCGTCTTGGAGACACCGGAAGGGAAAGGTAATCTAATCGAGACTGTGATTGGTGAAATTCACTTTTTTATGGCCCATACTTATTATATTCCTTCTTTCTCTCTTTTCAGCATTGTCTGGGAAGTGGTGGTGCACTAAGGCGGCAGTATGTTTGAAAGAGTAGTTTGGAATTGCCCAGTTGTTAGTTGTGAGGTTACTTTATGCCTCATGCCCTCGGACTGTCTCACATTTAGCATTCATGCTTCGCTGTGTCTGAACATGCATTAGGTATGCCAGTTTTGTTTGTGTTCCGTGTTAAATGCTTTCTGTTTGCGATTCGCTCAATACATTACGAGTTAACAGGGCTTCTGAGGTAACTTCCAGCAGCAAAAATCCTCAACTGAGGATCTGGGAAAACTTCACGAAGTATGGTCAGTCACAGCAAAAGTAAGGAAGTCGTTCGTTTCTGCAGTGTTTCACAATACTACCTTTCCCGTGAGCAGTCGAACAGTCTAAATGATTGTGCTACAGACTGCGAAGGCAAGCTCCGCTAAAAAGTAATCCTTTCAAACACAACGTTATTGGGGTACACCGCGTGGAAACAGATACTTTGGGGTATCTCATCCATGCTCACCACATATCCAAAGTTAAACAAGTCCCGTTCCCCAGCATTTGGCCTCAATCCCTCTGAACCCATCCTATCCAGAAACTGATCCGATTACCATTGCAATTTTCTGAGTGCAATAGCCTCCTCCACTTCCTCTGGTAGCTCATTCCATACACGCACAACCTTGTGTGTGGGAAATGTGCCTCAGTTCCTTTGTCAATTTCAGAGCACTCACCTTAAACCTATGCTCCCGAGTTTCCAACTCACCCTAGCTTGGGTAAAACACGTAAATACTCAGTTCAAAACCCTTCCATAAAATCATGTCGCAGCCGTTATGCTGCCGGGAAACTTGTCCCAGCCTATTCCACCTCACTCTACAGTCCAAACATTGACCACATCCTTGTCTATATTTTGTCACCAATTTCACGTTTGTTTTTTAAAAATTTTTCAAGATGTCAATTACCCTGGACAACAACGCGCTATTGGAAAAAGAAAGGTGAAACGTAGAATGGCTTCAACTTTCAGTGCTCGATGCCACAGAGCCGCGGCGCGGCCGGCACAGGCTTGTTTCTGTAGTGTAGTGGTCATCACATTCGCCTAACACGCGAAAGGTCCCCAGTTCGAAACTGGGCAGAAACTGCTTTGTTCTTCAATTGCAGCCTTTTACACGGACAAGAACGGAGCTTTCTTGCTTGCTTTCCCATCTGCAAACCTGCCTTCGAAATCGCTCGAACAAATCTGCTCTCTTTGTGAAATGTAATGCAATTCCATTAAATTCGTTTGCAAAGCATTGTAAAGGTTTTCTCCAAGCTGGGTCTGATCATATGCCATTCTGTTTCAGAGTGTAGTTACCGCGTTCTGAATCTTCCACAAAAAGCAATACCGCATTTGCATTCCTTGCGCAGGCGGGCCGGTTCAAAGACAGGGAAGAAGCTGATGAGCTGATGTCACAGTACGCCACGGATTCCTCAACTAGTCTGTCTGACAAATGTACCCCAAAGTCGTCTCTGCAAGGCCTCATTTGGAAGCTGCCTGTCGTTATTCAACGTGCGAGAATTGGCAGCAGAGGTGCTGAATCATGGTTTGGATCAGTTCGCACGTTATAGTGACTCATTCAATCAGCAACAGCAATGAAAGAAATTACACTCTCAGAGGAACCTCTGGACTTGTGATTTCATAGCGTCGCTAGTATTAAGGTGAGCCCCGAGATCTAAGCCATGTTGGAACTGTAACGGAGGAATTGACAGAGAGGCTACAGAATGACATCGCAACCTTTTGGTTTTCTTTAAATCACTGACGAGCAGGAAAATGTAAACGGGAGGGCGAGTGGGAAAGTGAGGCAGTTGCAGCTCTGGTGAAACTCCTTCTTTGTGAGTCACTCAGCAACAAGAGACGTGAAGGTGACTCATGCGGGAGAGCTCTTCACATTGAGAACAAAAAGCAGTCAAGGGCAGTTAGCACCTCTTCCGCAGTGGGGGTGGGGTGAGTAGGAACTTCTGTTACCATGTTCAGAAACTGCCTTTTAAATTGACGTGAGCAGAAACTGCATTTCTAATAAGCATCATGGAGTTTAGCAAAATTTATTGAGTCGCTTCTTGTCGATTCCCACACAGGTTTCCTATTCAGTTGGTATCGATGTGGCTCATGTCCAGGTGTGAACATCCCTGCAGCCAATTGCACGGTTAAGGTAAAAGGCAAGGAAAGTGGCATCTCGAACTGGCCCCGAGGTCAGAGCATCCTCCCAATGTGATCTGTCGTTCTCGGGTTGTAATGCTACCTCCGGTTTTAGGGTGGAGAACATTCTTTGGAACTCTTATTCTGCAAAACAGACACAGTGACTGAAACGATGCTGCACGGTATAATGTGGAACACGGCCTGCTCAGCTTTGTGCATTTTCTCTGTAGTCCGGTGTGTTTTGTGTTCCGTGTAAATGTGGAAGTTGTCCTGTTTCCAGCAATGGGTGAAATCATTCAGCAAAGCAAGAATCGAAATTGAAGTAATGTCAAGCAGCTCATGGTGATTTGACCAAATCATAACCGAACATATATTCTCATGCAGTCAAAGATACATTTCTGGTTGAAAAGAGTCTGAGAAGATAGACTCAGCTTACCATTGATTTTTGCCTGGATTGATGGGATTTCATTATCTGCTGCGAAATTGTCATTGTAGCTGGGCACATCCCAGCAGCTGTGCGAGTCGGAGTGGGACCATGGAACCCTTTTCATGTGACTTAGCATGTGTGGTTATGCAGGAGCACAATCCGAAATGCAAGAAAATGCGCGGCGGCGCGGTCTGGTAGTGTGGCCGAGCGGTCTAAGGCGCTGGATCCAGGTTCCTGTTCTGTACATGGCGAGTTCGAATCCCACCACTGCCATTTCAGCTGGTCAGCTCCTCCGCCGCAGCATCGTTAAAATGCTGCTTCGATCCCCGCTGCGTTGACGTTCCAGGGGTATTTTGTGAAGTCTCTCTGCTGTCATGATGGTGCTCGCCACCCCTGCAGAAAATCGCAAACAGCTCAGCGCTTGGTTTACGTTCCAGGCAAGTTGAGTTTTTACTGGAACCGAATGGAGACTGTTATTTCATCGCTGTTGTGAAACAAAGTCCTGCGCTGAGTCGATTCATCGTTATTTGGCTTTCTGGCGAATGGGAAATTCTTTCCACTGAATATGTTATTGAATTTCTCCCATTTCCTTCATTTCCGTCTTGGAGACACCGGAAGGGAAAGGTAATCTAATCGAGACTGTGATTGGTGAAATTCACTTTTTTATGGCCCATACTTATTATATTCCTTCTTTCTCTCTTTTCAGCATTGTCTGGGAAGTGGTGGTGCACTAAGGCGGCAGTATGTTTGAAAGAGTAGTTTGGAATTGCCCAGTTGTTAGTTGTGAGGTTACTTTATGCCTCATGCCCTCGGACTGTCTCACATTTAGCATTCATGCTTCGCTGTGTCTGAACATGCATTAGGTATGCCAGTTTTGTTTGTGTTCCGTGTTAAATGCTTTCTGTTTGCGATTCGCTCAATACATTACGAGTTAACAGGGCTTCTGAGGTAACTTCCAGCAGCAAAAATCCTCAACTGAGGATCTGGGAAAACTTCACGAAGTATGGTCAGTCACAGCAAAAGTAAGGAAGTCGTTCGTTTCTGCAGTGTTTCACAATACTACCTTTCCCGTGAGCAGTCGAACAGTCTAAATGATTGTGCTACAGACTGCGAAGGCAAGCTCCGCTAAAAAGTAATCCTTTCAAACACAACGTTATTGGGGTACACCGCGTGGAAACAGATACTTTGGGGTATCTCATCCATGCTCACCACATATCCAAAGTTAAACAAGTCCCGTTCCCCAGCATTTGGCCTCAATCCCTCTGAACCCATCCTATCCAGAAACTGATCCGATTACCATTGCAATTTTCTGAGTGCAATAGCCTCCTCCACTTCCTCTGGTAGCTCATTCCATACACGCACAACCTTGTGTGTGGGAAATGTGCCTCAGTTCCTTTGTCAATTTCAGAGCACTCACCTTAAACCTATGCTCCCGAGTTTCCAACTCACCCTAGCTTGGGTAAAACACGTAAATACTCAGTTCAAAACCCTTCCATAAAATCATGTCGCAGCCGTTATGCTGCCGGGAAACTTGTCCCAGCCTATTCCACCTCACTCTACAGTCCAAACATTGACCACATCCTTGTCTATATTTTGTCACCAATTTCACGTTTGTTTTTTAAAAATTTTTCAAGATGTCAATTACCCTGGACAACAACGCGCTATTGGAAAAAGAAAGGTGAAACGTAGAATGGCTTCAACTTTCAGTGCTGGATGCCACAGAGCCGCGGCGCGGCCGGCACAGGCTTGTTTCTGTAGTGTAGTGGTCATCACATTCGCCTAACACGCGAAAGGTCCCCAGTTCGAAACTGGGCAGAAACTGCTTTGTTCTTCAATTGCAGCCTTTTACACGGACAAGAACGGAGCTTTCTTGCTTGCTTTCCCATCTGCAAACCTGCCTTCGAAATCGCTCGAACAAATCTGCTCTCTTTGTGAAATGTAATGCAATTCCATTAAATTCGTTTGCAAAGCATTGTAAAGGTTTTCTCCAAGCTGGGTCTGATCATATGCCATTCTGTTTCAGAGTGTAGTTACCGCGTTCTGAATCTTCCACAAAAAGCAATACCGCATTTGCATTCCTTGCGCAGGCGGGCCGGTTCAAAGACAGGGAAGAAGCTGATGAGCTGATGTCACAGTACGCCACGGATTCCTCAACTAGTCTGTCTGACAAATGTACCCCAAAGTCGTCTCTGCAAGGCCTCATTTGGAAGCTGCCTGTCGTTATTCAACGTGCGAGAATTGGCAGCAGAGGTGCTGAATCATGGTTTGGATCAGTTCGCACGTTATAGTGACTCATTCAATCAGCAACAGCAATGAAAGAAATTACACTCTCAGAGGAACCTCTGGACTTGTGATTTCATAGCGTCGCTAGTATTAAGGTGAGCCCCGAGATCTAAGCCATGTTGGAACTGTAACGGAGGAATTGACAGAGAGGCTACAGAATGACATCGCAACCTTTTGGTTTTCTTTAAATCACTGACGAGCAGGAAAATGTAAACGGGAGGGCGAGTGGGAAAGTGAGGCAGTTGCAGCTCTGGTGAAACTCCTTCTTTGTGAGTCACTCAGCAACAAGAGACGTGAAGGTGACTCATGCGGGAGAGCTCTTCACATTGAGAACAAAAAGCAGTCAAGGGCAGTTAGCACCTCTTCCGCAGTGGGGGTGGGGTGAGTAGGAACTTCTGTTACCATGTTCAGAAACTGCCTTTTAAATTGACGTGAGCAGAAACTGCATTTCTAATAAGCATCATGGAGTTTAGCAAAATTTATTGAGTCGCTTCTTGTCGATTCCCACACAGGTTTCCTATTCAGTTGGTATCGATGTGGCTCATGTCCAGGTGTGAACATCCCTGCAGCCAATTGCACGGTTAAGGTAAAAGGCAAGGAAAGTGGCATCTCGAACTGGCCCCGAGGTCAGAGCATCCTCCCAATGTGATCTGTCGTTCTCGGGTTGTAATGCTACCTCCGGTTTTAGGGTGGAGAACATTCTTTGGAACTCTTATTCTGCAAAACAGACACAGTGACTGAAACGATGCTGCACGGTATAATGTGGAACACGGCCTGCTCAGCTTTGTGCATTTTCTCTGTAGTCCGGTGTGTTTTGTGTTCCGTGTAAATGTGAAGTTGTCCTGTTTCCAGCAATGGGTGAAATCATTCAGCAAAGCAAGAATCGAAATTGAAGTAATGTCAAGCAGCTCATGGTGATTTGACCAATCATAACCGAACATATATTCTCATGCAGTCAAAGATACATTTCTGGTTGAAAAGAGTCTGAGAAGATAGACTCAGCTTACCATTGATTTTTGCCTGGATTGATGGGATTTCATTATCTGCTGCGAAATTGTCATTGTAGCTGGGCACATCCCAGCAGCTGTGCGAGTCGGAGTGGGACCATGGAACCCTTTTCATGTGACTTAGCATGTGTGGTTATGCAGGAGCACAATCCGAAATGCAAGAAAATGCGCGGCTGCGCTGTCTGGTAGTGTGGCCGAGCGGTCTAAGGCGCTGGATCCAGGTTCCTGTCCTGTAAGTGGCGAGTTCGAATCCCACCACTGCCATTTCAGCTGGTCAGCTCCTCCGCCGCAGCATCGTTAAAATGCTGCTTCGATCCCCGCTGCGTTGATGTTCCAGGGGTATTTTGTGAAGTCTCTCTGCTGTCATGATGGTGCTCGCCACCCCTGCAGAAAATCGCAAACAGCTCAGCGCTTGGTTTACGTTCCAGGCAAGTTGAGTTTTTACTGGAACCGAATGGAGACTGTTATTTCATCGCTGTTGTGAAACAAAGTCCTGCGCTGAGTCGATTCATCGTTATTTGGCTTTCTGGCGAATGGGAAATTCTTTCCACTGAATATGTTATTGAATTTCTCCCATTTCCTTCATTTCCGTCTTGGAGACACCGGAAGGGAAAGGTAATCTAATCGAGACTGTGATTGGTGAAATTCACTTTTTTATGGCCCATACTTATTATATTCCTTCTTTCTCTCTTTTCAGCATTGTCTGGGAAGTGGTGGTGCACTAAGGCTGCAGTATGTTTGAAAGAGTAGTTTGGAATTGCCCAGTTGTTAGTTGTGAGGTTACTTTATGCCTCATGCCCTCGGACTGTCTCACATTTAGCATTCATGCTTCGCTGTGTCTGAACATGCATTAGGTATGCCAGTTTTGTTTGTGTTCCGTGTTAAATGCTTTCTGTTTGCGATTCGCTCAATACATTACGAGTTAACAGGGCTTCTGAGGTAACTTCCAGCAGCAAAAATCCTCAACTGAGGATCTGGGAAAACTTCACGAAGTATGGTCAGTCACAGCAAAAGTAAGGAAGTCGTTCGTTTCTGCAGTGTTTCACAATACTACCTTTCCCGTGAGCAGTCGAACAGTCTAAATGATTGTGCTACAGACTGCGAAGGCAAGCTCCGCTAAAAAGTAATCCTTTCAAACACAACGTTATTGGGGTACACCGCGTGGAAACAGATACTTTGGGGTATCTCATCCATGCTCACCACATATCCAAAGTTAAACAAGTCCCGTTCCCCAGCATTTGGCCTCAATCCCTCTAACCCATCCTATCCAGAAACTGATCCGATTACCATTGCAATTTTCTGAGTGCAATAGCCTCCTCCACTTCCTCTGGTAGCTCATTCCATACACGCACAACCTTGTGTGTGGGAAATGTGCCTCAGTTCCTTTGTCAATTTCAGAGCACTCACCTTAAACCTATGCTCCCGAGTTTCCAACTCACCCTAGCTTGGGTAAAACACGTAAATACTCAGTTCAAAACCCTTCCATAAAATCATGTCGCAGCCGTTATGCTGCCGGGAAACTTGTCCCAGCCTATTCCACCTCACTCTACAGTCCAAACATTGACCACATCCTTGTCTATATTTTGTCACCAATTTCACGTTTGTTTTTTAAAAATTTTTCAAGATGTCAATTACCCTGGACAACAACGCGCTATTGGAAAAAGAAAGGTGAAACGTAGAATGGCTTCAACTTTCAGTGCTGGATGCCACAGAGCCGCGGCGCGGCCGGCACAGGCTTGTTTCTGTAGTGTAGTGGTCATCACATTCGCCTAACACGCGAAAGGTCCCCAGTTCGAAACTGGGCAGAAACTGCTTTGTTCTTCAATTGCAGCCTTTTACACGGACAAGAACGGAGCTTTCTTGCTTGCTTTCCCATCTGCAAACCTGCCTTCGAAATCGCTCGAACAAATCTGCTCTCTTTGTGAAATGTAATGCAATTCCATTAAATTCGTTTGCAAAGCATTGTAAAGGTTTTCTCCAAGCTGGGTCTGATCATATGCCATTCTGTTTCAGAGTGTAGTTACCGCGTTCTGAATCTTCCACAAAAAGCAATACCGCATTTGCATTCCTTGCGCAGGCGGGCCGGTTCAAAGACAGGGAAGAAGCTGATGAGCTGATGTCACAGTACGCCACGGATTCCTCAACTAGTCTGTCTGACAAATGTACCCCAAAGTCGTCTCTGCAAGGCCTCATTTGGAAGCTGCCTGTCGTTATTCAACGTGCGAGAATTGGCAGCAGAGGTGCTGAATCATGGTTTGGATCAGTTCGCACGTTATAGTGACTCATTCAATCAGCAACAGCAATGAAAGAAATTACACTCTCAGAGGAACCTCTGGACTTGTGATTTCATAGCGTCGCTAGTATTAAGGTGAGCCCCGAGATCTAAGCCATGTTGGAACTGTAACGGAGGAATTGACAGAGAGGCTACAGAATGACATCGCAACCTTTTGGTTTTCTTTAAATCACTGACGAGCAGGAAAATGTAAACGGGAGGGCGAGTGGGAAAGTGAGGCAGTTGCAGCTCTGGTGAAACTCCTTCTTTGTGAGTCACTCAGCAACAAGAGACGTGAAGGTGACTCATGCGGGAGAGCTCTTCACATTGAGAACAAAAAGCAGTCAAGGGCAGTTAGCACCTCTTCCGCAGTGGGGGTGGGGTGAGTAGGAACTTCTGTTACCATGTTCAGAAACTGCCTTTTAAATTGACGTGAGCAGAAACTGCATTTCTAATAAGCATCATGGAGTTTAGCAAAATTTATTGAGTCGCTTCTTGTCGATTCCCACACAGGTTTCCTATTCAGTTGGTATCGATGTGGCTCATGTCCAGGTGTGAACATCCCTGCAGCCAATTGCACGGTTAAGGTAAAAGGCAAGGAAAGTGGCATCTCGAACTGGCCCCGAGGTCAGAGCATCCTCCCAATGTGATCTGTCGTTCTCGGGTTGTAATGCTACCTCCGGTTTTAGGGTGGAGAACATTCTTTGGAACTCTTATTCTGCAAAACAGACACAGTGACTGAAACGATGCTGCACGGTATAATGTGGAACACGGCCTGCTCAGCTTTGTGCATTTTCTCTGTAGTCCGGTGTGTTTTGTGTTCCGTGTAAATGTGGAAGTTGTCCTGTTTCCAGCAATGGGTGAAATCATTCAGCAAAGCAAGAATCGAAATTGAAGTAATGTCAAGCAGCTCATGGTGATTTGACCAAATCATAACCGAACATATATTCTCATGCAGTCAAAGATACATTTCTGGTTGAAAAGAGTCTGAGAAGATAGACTCAGCTTACCATTGATTTTTGCCTGGATTGATGGGATTTCATTATCTGCTGCGAAATTGTCATTGTAGCTGGGCACATCCCAGCAGCTGTGCGAGTCGGAGTGGGACCATGGAACCCTTTTCATGTGACTTAGCATGTGTGGTTATGCAGGAGCACAATCCGAAATGCAAGAAAATGCGCGGCGGCGCGGTCTGGTAGCGTGGCCGAGCGGTCTAAGGCGCTGGATCCAGGTTCCTGTTCTGTACATGGCGAGTTCGAATCCCACCACTGCCATTTCAGCTGGTCAGCTCCTCCGCCGCAGCATCGTTAAAATGCTGCTTCGATCCCCGCTGCGTTGACGTTCCAGGGGTATTTTGTGAAGTCTCTCTGCTGTCATGATGGTGCTCGCCACCCCTGCAGAAAATCGCAAACAGCTCAGCGCTTGGTTTACGTTCCAGGCAAGTTGAGTTTTTACTGGAACCGAATGGAGACTGTTATTTCATCGCTGTTGTGAAACAAAGTCCTGCGCTGAGTCGATTCATCGTTATTTGGCTTTCTGGCGAATGGGAAATTCTTTCCACTGAATATGTTATTGAATTTCTCCCATTTCCTTCATTTCCGTCTTGGAGACACCGGAAGGGAAAGGTAATCTAATCGAGACTGTGATTGGTGAAATTCACTTTTTTATGGCCCATAATTATTATATTCCTTCTTTCTCTCTTTTCAGCATTGTCTGGGAAGTGGTGGTGCACTAAGGCGGCAGTATGTTTGAAAGAGTAGTTTGGAATTGCCCAGTTGTTAGTTGTGAGGTTACTTTATGCCTCATGCCCTCGGACTGTCTCACATTTAGCATTCATGCTTCGCTGTGTCTGAACATGCATTAGGTATGCCAGTTTTGTTTGTGTTCCGTGTTAAATGCTTTCTGTTTGCGATTCGCTCAATACATTACGAGTTAACAGGGCTTCTGAGGTAACTTCCAGCAGCAAAAATCCTCAACTGAGGATCTGGGAAAACTTCACGAAGTATGGTCAGTCACAGCAAAAGTAAGGAAGTCGTTCGTTTCTGCAGTGTTTCACAATACTACCTTTCCCGTGAGCAGTCGAACAGTCTAAATGATTGTGCTACAGACTGCGAAGGCAAGCTCCGCTAAAAAGTAATCCTTTCAAACACAACGTTATTGGGGTACACCGCGTGGAAACAGATACTTTGGGGTATCTCATCCATGCTCACCACATATCCAAAGTTAAACAAGTCCCGTTCCCCAGCATTTGGCCTCAATCCCTCTGAACCCATCCTATCCAGAAACTGATCCGATTACCATTGCAATTTTCTGAGTGCAATAGCCTCCTCCACTTCCTCTGGTAGCTCATTCCATACACGCACAACCTTGTGTGTGGGAAATGTGCCTCAGTTCCTTTGTCAATTTCAGAGCACTCACCTTAAACCTATGCTCCCGAGTTTCCAACTCACCCTAGCTTGGGTAAAACACGTAAATACTCAGTTCAAACCCTTCCATAAAATCATGTCGCAGCCGTTATGCTGCCGGGAAACTTGTCCCAGCCTATTCCACCTCACTCTACAGTCCAAACATTGACCACATCCTTGTCTATATTTTGTCACCAATTTCACGTTTGTTTTTAAAAATTTTTCAAGATGTCAATTACCCTGGACAACAACGCGCTATTGGAAAAAGAAAGGTGAAACGTAGAATGGCTTCAACTTTCAGTGCTGGATGCCACAGAGCCGCGGCGCGGCCGGCACAGGCTTGTTTCTGTAGTGTAGTGGTCATCACATTCGCCTAACACGCGAAAGGTCCCCAGTTCGAAACTGGGCAGAAACTGCTTTGTTCTTCAATTGCAGCCTTTTACACGGACAAGAACGGAGCTTTCTTGCTTGCTTTCCCATCTGCAAACCTGCCTTCGAAATCGCTCGAACAAATCTGCTCTCTTTGTGAAATGTAATGCAATTCCATTAAATTCGTTTGCAAAGCATTGTAAAGGTTTTCTCCAAGCTGGGTCTGATCATATGCCATTCTGTTTCAGAGTGTAGTTACCGCGTTCTGAATCTTCCACAAAAAGCAATACCGCATTTGCATTCCTTGCGCAGGCGGGCCGGTTCAAAGACAGGGAAGAAGCTGATGAGCTGGTGTCACAGTACGCCACGGATTCCTCAACTAGTCTGTCTGACAAATGTACCCCAAAGTCGTCTCTGCAAGGCCTCATTTGGAAGCTGCCTGTCGTTATTCAACGTGCGAGAATTGGCAGCAGAGGTGCTGAATCATGGTTTGGATCAGTTCGCACGTTATAGTGACTCATTCAATCAGCAACAGCAATGAAAGAAATTACACTCTCAGAGGAACCTCTGGACTTGTGATTTCATAGCGTCGCTAGTATTAAGGTGAGCCCCGAGATCTAAGCCATGTTGGAACTGTAACGGAGGAATTGACAGAGAGGCTACAGAATGACATCGCAACCTTTTGGTTTTCTTTAAATCACTGACGAGCAGGAAAATGTAAACGGGAGGGCGAGTGGGAAAGTGAGGCAGTTGCAGCTCTGGTGAAACTCCTTCTTTGTGAGTCACTCAGCAACAAGAGACGTGAAGGTGACTCATGCGGGAGAGCTCTTCACATTGAGAACAAAAAGCACTCAAGGGCAGTTAGCACCTCTTCCGCAGTGGGGTGGGGTGAGTAGGAACTTCTGTTACCATGTTCAGAAACTGCCTTTTAAATTGACGTGAGCAGAAACTGCATTTCTAATAAGCATCATGGAGTTTAGCAAAATTTATTGAGTCGCTTCTTGTCGATTCCCACACAGGTTTCCTATTCAGTTGGTATCGATGTGGCTCATGTCCAGGTGTGAACATCCCTGCAGCCAATTGCACGGTTAAGGTAAAAGGCAAGGAAAGTGGCATCTCGAACTGGCCCCGAGGTCAGAGCATCCTCCCAATGTGATCTGTCGTTCTCGGGTTGTAATGCTACCTCCGGTTTTAGGGTGGAGAACATTCTTTGGAACTCTTATTCTGCAAAACAGACACAGTGACTGAAACGATGCTGCACGGTATAATGTGGAACACGGCCTGCTCAGCTTTGTGCATTTTCTCTGTAGTCCGGTGTGTTTTGTGTTCCGTGTAAATGTGGAAGTTGTCCTGTTTCCAGCAATGGGTGAAATCATTCAGCAAAGCAAGAATCGAAATTGAAGTAATGTCAAGCAGCTCATGGTGATTTGACCAAATCATAACCGAACATATATTCTCATGCAGTCAAAGATACATTTCTGGTTGAAAAGAGTCTGAGAAGATAGACTCAGCTTACCATTGATTTTTGCCTGGATTGATGGGATTTCATTATCTGCTGCGAAATTGTCATTGTAGCTGGGCACATCCCAGCAGCTGTGCGAGTCGGAGTGGGACCATGGAACCCTTTTCATGTGACTTAGCATGTGTGGTTATGCAGGAGCACAATCCGAAATGCAAGAAAATGCGCGGCGGCGCTGTCTGGTAGTGTGGCCGAGCGGTCTAAGGCGCTGGATCCAGGTTCCTGTTCTGTACATGGCGAGTTCGAATCCCACCACTGCCATTTCAGCTGGTCAGCTCCTCCGCCGCAGCATCGTTAAAATGCTGCTTCGATCCCCGCTGCGTTGATGTTCCAGGGGAATTTTGTGAAGTCTCTCTGCTGTCATGATGGTGCTCGCCACCCCTGCAGAAAATCGCAAACAGCTCAGCGCTTGGTTTACGTTCCAGGCAAGTTGAGTTTTTACTGGAACCGAATGGAGACTGTTATTTCATCGCTGTTGTGAAACAAAGTCCTGCGCTGAGTCGATTCATCGTTATTTGGCTTTCTGGCGAATGGGAAATTCTTTCCACTGAATATGTTATTGAATTTCTCCCATTTCCTTCATTTCCGTCTTGGAGACACCGGAAGGGAAAGGTAATCTAATCGAGACTGTGATTGGTGAAATTCACTTTTTTATGGCCCATACTTATTATATTCTTTCTTTCTCTCTTTTCAGCATTGTCTGGGAAGTGGTGGTGCACTAAGGCTGCAGTATGTTTGAAAGAGTAGTTTGGAATTGCCCAGTTGTTAGTTGTGAGGTTACTTTATGCCTCATGCCCTCGGACTGTCTCACATTTAGCATTCATGCTTCGCTGTGTCTGAACATGCATTAGGTATGCCAGTTTTGTTTGTGTTCCGTGTTAAATGCTTTCTGTTTGCGATTCGCTCAATACATTACGAGTTAACAGGGCTTCTGAGGTAACTTCCAGCAGCAAAAATCCTCAACTGAGGATCTGGGAAAACTTCACGAAGTATGGTCAGTCACAGCAAAAGTAAGGAAGTCGTTCGTTTCTGCAGTGTTTCACAATACTACCTTTCCCGTGAGCAGTCGAACAGTCTAAATGATTGTGCTACAGACTGCGACGGCAAGCTCCGCTAAAAAGTAATCCTTTCAAACACAACGTTATTGGGGTACACCGCGTGGAAACAGATACTTTGGTGTATCTCATCCATGCTCACCACATATCCAAAGTTAAACAAGTCCCGTTCCCCAGCATTTGGCCTCAATCCCTCTGAACCCATCCTATCCAGAAACTGATCCGATTACCATTGCAATTTTCTGAGTGCAATAGCCTCCTCCACTTCCTCTGGTAGCTCATTCCATACACGCACAACCTTGTGTGTGGGAAATGTGCCTCAGTTCCTTTGTCAATTTCAGAGCACTCACCTTAAACCTATGCTCCCGAGTTTCCAACTCACCCTAGCTTGGGTAAAACACGTAAATACTCAGTTCAAAACCCTTCCATAAAATCATGTCGCAGCCGTTATGCTGCCGGGAAACTTGTCCCAGCCTATTCCACCTCACTCTACAGTCCAAACATTGACCACATCCTTGTCTATATTTTGTCACCAATTTCACGTTTGTTTTTTAAAAATTTTTCAAGATGTCAATGACCCTGGACAACAACGCGCTATTGGAAAAAGAAAGGTGAAACGTAGAATGGCTTCAACTTTCAGTGCTGGATGCCACAGAGCCGCGGCGCGGCCGGCACAGGCTTGTTTCTGTAGTGTAGTGGTCATCACATGCGCCTAACACGCGAAAGGTCCCCAGTTCGAAACTGGGCAGAAACTGCTTTGTTCTTCAATTGCAGCCTTTTACACGGACAAGAACGGAGCTTTCTTGCTTGCTTTCCCATCTGCAAACCTGCCTTCGAAATCGCTCGAACAAATCTGCTCTCTTTGTGAAATGTAATGCAATTCCATTAAATTCGTTTGCAAAGCATTGTAAAGGTTTTCTCCAAGCTGGGTCTGATCATATGCCATTCTGTTTCAGAGTGTAGTTACCGCGTTCTGAATCTTCCACAAAAGCAATACCGCATTTGCATTCCTTGCGCAGGCGGGCCGGTTCAAAGACAGGGAAGAAGCTGATGAGCTGATGTCACAGTACGCCACGGATTCCTCAACTAGTCTGTCTGACAAATGTACCCCAAAGTCGTCTCTGCAAGGCCTCATTTGGAAGCTGCCTGTCGTTATTCAACGTGCGAGAATTGGCAGCAGAGGTGCTGAATCATGGTTTGGATCAGTTCGCACGTTATAGTGACTCATTCAATCAGCAACAGCAATGAAAGAAATTACACTCTCAGAGGAACCTCTGGACTTGTGATTTCATAGCGTCGCTAGTATTAAGGTGAGCCCCGAGATCTAAGCCATGTTGGAACTGTAACGGAGGAATTGACAGAGAGGCTACAGAATGACATCGCAACCTTTTGGTTTTCTTTAAATCACTGACGAGCAGGAAATGTAAACGGGAGGGCGAGTGGGAAAGTGAGGCAGTTGCAGCTCTGGTGAAACTCCTTCTTTGTGAGTCACTCAGCAACAAGAGACGTGAAGGTGACTCATGCGGGAGAGCTCTTCACATTGAGAACAAAAAGCACTCAAGGGCAGTTAGCACCTCTTCCGCAGTGGGGGTGGGGTGAGTAGGAACTTCTGTTACCATGTTCAGAAACTGCCTTTTAAATTGACGTGAGCAGAAACTGCATTTCTAATAAGCATCATGGAGTTTAGCAAAATTTATTGAGTCGCTTCTTGTCGATTCCCACACAGGTTTCCTATTCAGTTGGTATCGATGTGGCTCATGTCCAGGTGTGAACATCCCTGCAGCCAATTGCACGGTTAAGGTAAAAGGCAAGGAAAGTGGCATCTCGAACTGGCCCCGAGGTCAGAGCATCCTCCCAATGTGATCTGTCGTTCTCGGGTTGTAATGCTACCTCCGGTTTTAGGGTGGAGAACATTCTTTGGAACTCTTATTCTGCAAAACAGACACAGTGACTGAAACGATGCTGCACGGTATAATGTGGAACACGGCCTGCTCAGCTTTGTGCATTTTCTCTGTAGTCCGGTGTGTTTGTGTTCCGTGTAAATGTGGAAGTTGTCCTGTTTCCAGCAATGGGTGAAATCATTCAGCAAAGCAAGAATCGAAATTGAAGTAATGTCAAGCAGCTCATGGTGATTTGACCAAATCATAACCGAACATATATTCTCATGCAGTCAAAGATACATTTCTGGTTGAAAAGAGTCTGAGAAGATAGACTCAGCTTACCATTGATTTTTGCCTGGATTGATGGGATTTCATTATCTGCTGCGAAATTGTCATTGTAGCTGGGCACATCCCAGCAGCTGTGCGAGTCGGAGTGGGACCATGGAACCCTTTTCATGTGACTTAGCATGTGTGGTTATGCAGGAGCACAATCCGAAATGCAAGAAAATGCGCGGCGGCGCGGTCTGGTAGTGTGGCCGAGCGGTCTAAGGCGCTGGATCCAGGTTCCTGTTCTGTAAATGGCGAGTTCGAATCCCACCACTGCCATTTCAGCTGGTCAGCTCCACCGCCGCAGCCTCGTTAAAATGCTGCTTCGATCCCCGCTGCGTTGATGTTCCAGGGGAATTTTGTGAAGTCTCTCTGCTGTCATGATGGTGCTCGCCACCCCTGCAGAAAATCGCAAACAGCTCAGCGCTTGGTTTACGTTCCAGGCAAGTTGAGTTTTTACTGGAACCGAATGGAGACTGTTATTTCATCGCTGTTGTGAAACAAAGTCCTGCGCTGAGTCGATTCATCGTTATTTGGCTTTCTGGCGAATGGGAAATTCTTTCCACTGAATATGTTATTGAATTTCTCCCATTTCCTTCATTTCCGTCTTGGAGACACCGGAAGGGAAAGGTAATCTAATCGAGACTGTGATTGGTGAAATTCACTTTTTTATGGCCCATACTTATTATATTCCTTCTTTCTCTCTTTTCAGCATTGTCTGGGAAGTGGTGGTGCACTAAGGCTGCAGTATGTTTGAAAGAGTAGTTTGGAATTGCCCAGTTGTTAGTTGTGAGGTTACTTTATGCCTCATGCCCTCGGACTGTCTCACATTTAGCATTCATGCTTCGCTGTGTCTGAACATGCATTAGGTATGCCAGTTTTGTTTGTGTTCCGTGTTAAATGCTTTCTGTTTGCGATTCGCTCAATACATTACGAGTTAACAGGGGTTCTGAGGTAACTTCCAGCAGCAAAAATCCTCAACTGAGGATCTGGAAAACTTCACGAAGTATGGTCAGTCACAGCAAAAGTAAGGAAGTCGTTCGTTTCTGCAGTGTTTCACAATACTACCTTTCCCGTGAGCAGTCGAACAGTCTAAATGATTGTGCTACAGACTGCGACGGCAAGCTCCGCTAAAAAGTAATCCTTTCAAACACAACGTTATTGGGGTACACCGCGTGGAAACAGATACTTTGGTGTATCTCATCCATGCTCACCACATATCCAAAGTTAAACAAGTCCCGTTCCCCAGCATTTGGCCTCAATCCCTCTGAACCCATCCTATCCAGAAACTGATCCGATTACCATTGCAATTTTCTGAGTGCAATAGCTCCTCCACTTCCTCTGGTAGCTCATTCCATACACGCACAACCTTGTGTGTGGGAAATGTGCCTCAGTTCCTTTGTCAATTTCAGAGCACTCACCTTAAACCTATGCTCCGAGTTTCCAACTCACCCTAGCTTGGGTAAAACACGTAAATACTCAGTTCAAAACCCTTCCATAAAATCATGTCGCAGCCGTTATGCTGCGGGAAACTTGTCCCAGCCTATTCCACCTCACTCTACAGTCAAACATTGACCACATCCTTGTCTATATTTTGTCACCAATTTCACGTTTGTTTTTTAAAAATTTTTCAAGATGTCAATTACCCTGGACAACAACGCGCTATTGGAAAAAGAAAGGTGAAACGTAGAATGGCTTCAACTTTCAGTGCTGGATGCCACAGAGCCGCGGCGCGGCCGGCACAGGCTTGTTTCTGTAGTGTAGTGGTCATCACATTGCCTAACACGCGAAAGGTCCCCAGTTCGAAACTGGGCAGAAACTGCTTTGTTCTTCAATTGCAGCCTTTTACACGGACAAGAACGGAGCTTTCTTGCTTGCTTTCCCATCTGCAAACCTGCCTTCGAAATCGCTCGAACAAATCTGCTCTCTTTGTGAAATGTAATGCAATTCCATTAAATTCGTTTGCAAAGCATTGTAAAGGTTTTCTCCAAGCTGGGTCTGATCATATGCCATTCTGTTTCAGAGTGTAGTTACCGCGTTCTGAATCTTCCACAAAAAGCAGTACCGCATTTGCATTCCTTGCGCAGGCGGGCCGGTTCAAAGACAGGAAGAAGCTGATGAGCTGGTGTCACAGTACGCCACGGATTCCTCAACTGGTCTGTCTGACAAATGTACCCCAAAGTCGTCTCTGCAAGGCCTCATTTGGAAGCTGCCTGTCGTTATTCAACGTGCGAGAATTGGCAGCAGAGGTGCTGAATCATGGTTTGATCAGTTCGCACGTTATAGTGACTCATTCAATCAGCAACAGCAATGAAAGAAATTACACTCTCAGAGGAACCTCTGGACTTGTGATTTCATAGCGTCGCTAGTATTAAGGTGAGCCCCGAGATCTAAGCCAAGTTGGAATGTAACACGGAGGAATTGACAGAGGGCTACAGAATGACATCGCAACCTTTTGGTTTTCTTTAAATCACTGACGAGCAGGAAAATGTAAACGGGAGGGCGAGTGGGAAAGTGAGCAGTTGCAGCTCTGGGGTAAATCCTTCTTTGTGAGTCACTCAGCAACAAGAGGTGAAGGTGACTCATGCGGGAGAGCTCTTCACATTGAGAACAAAAAGCACTCAAGGGCAGTTAGCACCTCTTCCGCAGTGGGGGTGGGGTGAGTAGGACTTCTGTTAC